>NC_081420.1:29028035-29133035 GCF_949786415.1 Peromyscus eremicus
ATGATTTCCAGATCCAAGACGTTTTGGCTGACTTCAGATTGTCAATATTTGCTGTGATAGTGTAAGCAGAGTAGTCCTTAGCAGGTGTTGTAGTTTGAATGTAAAATGTTCCCACGGGCTCATAGGTGAGGCTATTTAGTCCCCAGTGGATACTGTCATTTTGGTAGGTTGTAGAATCCTGGGGAGGTAGAGCCTCACTGGGGGAAATGGGTTGACTGTGGGGGAATCAGAGAGAGCGCTAGCCCCACTGCTTGCCTACTCGCTGCTTCTTGTTCTGCCAACATGAAAGGAGAGGACGACTTCCAGCTGCACACTGCTGCCACTGTAGTGCCACCTGCCACCATGTCTCCTCTGTGATGGACTGTAGCACTTAAAACTGTGAGCCAAAATAAAACCTCTCTTCTTTAAGATGAAATTTGTTAAGAACATTAGTGACTGTTCTCATGGCTGTGGTCAACTAACTGACAAGAAGCAACTTAAGGGAGAAAAGATTATTGTGGCTCACCGTTCAAGAGGACATAGTTAATCATGTAGGGAAAGCAAGGTTCAGGCAGCTCCATGCTGGGGGCAGTGTGCAGCGTGACTCCTCACCTCCTCGCATCTTAGCAGAACCGGAAGTAGAAAGGACAGGAAGTTGGAACAGCCTATAAAACCTCAAAGTACATCTCTAGTCATCCATTTTCTCCAGCAAGGCTCCACTTCAAGGCCTACTCACAACTGGGGACTAAGTGTTCAAACCCATGAGTCTACAGATGGCATTCATGTTTCAATCACAACACTAGATATTTTGTCACAGTAATTTAAAAAAAAAGTAATTGATACACCAGGCTACAGTGTGGACAGTGCAGTGAACTCTTCAGATCTCAGATGGTCACACACAGAGGGAAACTGAGAGACTCAGAATCATGTTAACCTTGCCCCTGTAAAAACTTGGTCAGATTCGAGATTCAGAAAAAACAAGAGGGTCTGGGCCATCTCCTCCTTTCTCAAGACTTTTTATTGTTCCTGTTCTCTTTTTGTTGTTGTTGTTGTTGTTTTCGAGACAGGGTTTCTCTCTGTAGCTTTGGTGCCTATCCTGGATCTTGCTCTGTAGACCAGGCTGGCCTCGAACTCACAGAGATCCACCTGGCTCTGCCTCCCGAGTGCTGGGATTAAAGGCTTGTGCCACCACTGCCTGGCTGTTCCCGTTCTTTGAGATTCAAAGTTTAGCCTGGGATACGCTTTGGTTTGAACATTTTCCCCCTCTTGTAATGGTAACAATCTTGGATGCAACTGAGTTTGAAGGTGTGCTTTGGGGAGATCTTCTGCCATCATGGATGTATTTGTGGTGTTATAAAAGTTCTTGGGGAACTCATTTCTTCTCTTCTGGCAAGCGAAGGTATGCTTCATTTCCTTGTCCTTCTGCCTCCCACCATATGAGGATACGTCGGCAAGACGCTCAGCAAGGTCTGTCACCCTGACCTTAGGCTCAGCCGCCAGAGCTATCAGAAATCATTTATGTGCCCATCATAGTCTGTTATCTGCACATATCACCCCAACTGGAGTCCTCCATAGCCCCCCTTTTATGCCGTGAAGGGAAAGTTAGATATCTAACCTGCTCCTGAACACAGAACATGCTACATTCTTCATGCTTTGGTGCCTGTTTGCTCTGTTCCGTGGCCTTAGCTGTCCTTCCTCCTTACTCTCATGGAATTTCTGCTCAGTCTCCACCGTCCATGGAATCCCATATCCTCTCAGAAGCCTTCCCTTCCCAATAATCCAGTAGATCTGGTGTGACTGCCTCCTCCTCCTCGTACTCTTCCGTGGTACCAGACACTATGGTTCATAGGCTTGGAATAAGACAGACTTCACAGATCTTTCTTAGTTGCTAATATAGTTAGCCAGCATAAATTTGGGGACATTGTTACATCCAAATCAGAATGGCCAAGGAAATGGATCCTCTATCCAAATAACATTAAGTTAGAATTATCTTAGCTGCCAATTATCTTCCCTAATTTCATTGAATAAATTCCAAGCAGCATTGTCTTACTCTCAATGCTTTTTAGAAACAATAATGAGTGCGCTAATTTTTTTAAATTCTTATTAAAGAGTAGGGATAAAAAGAACAGAAACTGTTCCAGAAGTTTGGTGGGTTTGGCAGGATCTTGCTGACTGCCCTAATCTTCTACAGAGAGGCCGTAGCAAACAGTGAAAATGAAATCTCCTAGCTGGATGTTAGACCCTTTAGATGTTTCTGTGTTTATAAAGCAACTTGAAAAGCACTATGGCTGGTCCCCATTTATCCCCCACTTCTAGTTTATTAATAGAATCATCAATCTTGGGGACATTATTAGGATGGCAACATGCCAGAGTAGTGGTCCAAATTTATCTAAATCAATTACGACAACTGCTGTGTGCTGGTGTCCTCTCTAGGCCTGGGATGGGACTCATTTCTGACCAATAGAACATAAGTGAAGTCTTATAGGCTGGAAGGAGCATTGGGAAACAGTTTTTCCTCATATGTCAAAAATGGAGGGGCTCAAACTCTGGGCACCGTATGTGAAGATCTCTTTGTTTAGAAATCTGGGGAATATGTGATCAGGTGGGTAAGGGCCCCTCCCCCACCCCAAGTTGGCAATCTGGGACGATGGAGTCTAGATCTTTAATGTTATGACAAATCTAGTGGGTTAAGATTGGGTCATCCACTTCCGGACTTCTTGTTACTAAAAGTCAATCATGGGTCAGTGTGTGCCAGACAGCTATGTTTTCTGCTACTTGAAAGAAACCAGGTGCCTCTGATCGAATCAACACCTAAAGTTCTTTGGGGAACCAGACTGAGGTGGCGAATTCTCTGGGGGGGTGGAGATTTAAAATACTTGTGATCTCAGATCTCTATTAATGTACTGAGCTCAGGAGAAAGTTTGCCTTTAGACCCTTAGGATATATAGATGTGTTGTGAAAGGAATCCTAGATGTGAGGTGGGTCTTTGGGAACTGGAAAATATAACTAGGAATCCTGATGGTGCCTAGAAGGATTGGAAGGGATTCAGTGTGGGAAAGTTCCTTTGGGCTTCAGTGGTCCCATACTCAAGGGCCCTGACTAGGCATAAGACTCACAAGACGTACATAGCTGAAGAGAGAGGCCTCTTTGTAGGGGAAATGTGGAGCAGTGGGGAGGGAGAGATGATGCTGGGATATAGCTGTTTTTGTTAGAAGAAATAGGTAAAGAACACAGAGTGCAACATACTACAATAATTATTGAAATCTCAAGTTAGAAATTAAAAAAACTACAACAATTTAGTTTTTAAGGAGAAATGATTCACAAGAGAAAATTTGTGTCATAGGTGTGCTTTGTGTGGGAGTGAATGAGAGATGGGAACATCGATTAGAAAGAACCGCTGTGACTTCAATAGAAGACTTCTTCTGGGTGAGTTTTACTATATGCTGTGCCCTTGGGACCAAGGGTGCCGTGAAGTCACACAATGCAGCATGGTGAGCACCACCGAAACACCTTGGGTTCCTTGTGTTTGACTTGGAACTAATTTTTGGTTGTTGCACATTCAGAAACTTTTCATTATTGCTAACTGTTTTCCTACCCTGTGTTCAGTTATGCAAACACATGTAAGGCTGTGCCTGCACCTGTCCCAGGAAAGCTTCTGGATCGGTCTTTGGTACTCAGATTTCCAATGGAAGGCATGATGGTGAATTCTGCCGCTTGATCATCACGGTCAGCTAAGGGCGAAGAGCAGAGAGCAAGTGAAACAATGGAGAACAGAAACACCCAGCCATCTTTGTTTTCGACCTCTGCAAGATCTGCAAACAGTACTGGTAAATTTGCATACACTTCCAGATGTCTGATAGGAAAGGAATCTCCTTGACCTCCTGCCCTGAGTAAATATAATCTGTGTAAACAGCTGTCTGTGCTACACAAACATGTGACTGCATTAGGATGGAAGGGAGAGGCTCTGAAGGATGGCTTGTCTCTGCAGGTCCCGCTTTTCTTCTTGTCTTAAAGCAAAGATCTCCAACTCCCTCCCAAAGGGAACGTCAGTTTTAAATTCACCCACAGCGATTCCTCCTTGCATGCCTTGATGGAGGAAATAAAGTGTGTGGACTGAAACACTCACCTTCCTGATACCAAATAAAACGGAGTTTCTCCAACAAGCACTGAATTGATTTCTTTTGACCGAGAAGTAAGATAATGTGTCTCAGGTTTTGCAGCTACTGCTTGACAGTTCTTGTAAGACCAGCCACAGCTGTCATATGCCAACAGGGGAAGAAACCTGAGCATGAGGTTCATTGTAGCATCATATCCCAGGAGTCTGGTCAGATGCAGTCTTGGAAACCTGTGTTTAATTGTGCATTTTTTTTAAAGTCAAGGAAACTTTACTTTCTTTTTAGCCTCTTGAAGACTGTTGTTATCATAAGTTCAATGTGAGCAGAGGTGGAATTGCCTCAAAACAGAACTAGCAATGGATCGTTTAGGTGGGGGAATGCACCAAGTTTCTGTTCATATGCCACAGTTGCCAACTTTACACACCTGGGAAGAGGAAGCCTCAGTTAAGAAATTGTCTCTGTCAGATTCCTCCGTGGGCATGTCTTTAGGGCATTTTCTTGGTTGCTAATTGATGTAGGAGGGCCCCACCCTATTGTGGGTGGTGCCATCCCTGGGCAGGTGGTCCTGAGTTGTGTAAGAAAGCAGGCTGAGCAAGCCACGAGAAACAAGCCAGTAAGCAATGTTCCTCCGTGGTCTCTGCTTCAGTTCTTCCAGGTTCCTGCTTTTAATTCTTACTTAGCTTTCCTCCATGATAGACGGTAACCTGTAGGCTAAACAAACCCTTCTCCCCCAGGTCGCCTTTGGCCAGTGTTTTATCACAGCCACAGAAAGCTAACCAGGACATCACAAGACTACTCAGACAGGGAGTAGGCTAGGGGATAACAGGGTTCACTGATCTTGCTAAGAGCTACAGCTGCACCTTCTGCATTTCTGTGTACATAATTCCAACTATAGAATTCTCCCATGATGATGGTTTGTTGAAAGAATTGCTGTTCTCTAGCCCAGCCTGCCTCACAGTTTCTGCAGTACAATTGAACTTTACTATATAGAGAGTGAAGTTCAGTGGTAGAGGGCTTCACCAGCACTTGGGAGACCCTCAATTTAATTTCCAGCATTGTGGAGGTGATCAATGACCACACAGTTAATGAGTAGTTTGTGTCTGATGAATGGGGACTGATAGCTCAAGGAATATGACTCCTTCCAGAGGACCTCTAGATGAGTTACTGAAGCAGAATTTATGAACATATGTGGAGAATTGACTCATCATGAAAGATGGCCAGAAGCAAAATGTATTGCTTACCTGGCAAGGCACCAGACACTAAAGAGGAAGGGTTTATTTTGGTTCACGATATCAAATGGTTCAGTCCATCACTAGGGAGGCAAAGTAGAATGGTTCCATGGTATTGGGAGCATGAGATGGAGCACCTCACACGGAAGCTGGACTAGGAAATAAAGAGCCCATGCTGGGGCCAGAAGCAGATATAGTCTTCAAGTCCTGATGACCATGACACAGTCCTGCTAGCTAGGCCACATATCCCAAAGATTCCACAGCTTCCCAAAAACAGTGCTATCGGCTAGGGACCAAATATTCAAACGCATGAGCCAATGGATGATATTTTATATTCATTCAACCAACACTATTCTATCCTCTAGCCCACACAGGCTCGTTGCCATCTCATAATGAAAGTTACATTAAATCCAATTTAGGAACTCCCAAGTCTTAACACTAGTAAAAAACTCTAAAGTTCAAAGTGCCTTCTAAGAATTCAGTCTCTCAGCTGTGAGTCCCAGTGAGATGAAAAAGGAGTTGTCCAAGTCTAATATACAACAGCACCAGGTTTAACATTTCCATTCTAAAAGAGAAGAATGGGGGCCAGGAAAGCTTTGAACAAAGCAAGAATGCAACCCAGAACAACAACATTAAACCCTGGATCTCTGTTCAACATGATGAGGAATGTGGTGGCATCCTCTGAACTCCAACAGACTGGCATAGCCCTGCCCCCCCCCCCCCCGGGCCTGACATGTGCAGCACACATGAATTCTCTTTTGAGCCAGTTTCACTCAGTGCCTACAGCTTTCCTTGGCAGATGTTCCATGTTCTTTTTATCTCTGACAGCCCGGGGTATCCACTAGAACCTGGGTTTCACCTTCACAACTTCATGCATTGATCTCTTGGGGTCTCTATGAATGCGATCTGACCCTGCCAGAGACTGCATAGCCTGGCAGGATTTTCTCTGGAACCTTGGCACAAGCTCCCATGACCCTGTAACTCCTCCTCTCTGCATGCATGCCAAGCCAGGAGCATTGGGACAGAGCAAGTTCTGAGAGCTTGAAAGGGAGCCAGGCAGTCTTGAACTATAGCTGAGGAGCCTGTAAGTGCTAGAAAGTGAACCAATGCAAATGCTTTCCCAGCTGATCTTCTCCCGAAGAGACCACCACTTGAGTAACATTCTCTTTTCAAATGAAGGTCTTTTAAGTGTGTTTTCAGTTTTACATGCTGAGTCCATTGATGGTTGGGGTTTTGCCTCCTAGGCAGTTTTGTTATTTGATGGTGGTAATCTTTGTCTGAGTCATCTTAGGATGTCCTGGTTAGTTTTCTGTGGCTATGATAAAACACTGACCAAAGGCGACCTGGGGAAGAAGGGGTTTGTTTAGCCTACAAGTTACTGTCTATCATGGAGGAAAGCTAAATAAGAATTAAAAGCAGGAACCTAGAAGCAGGCACTGAAGCAGAGACCATGGAGGAACATTGCTTACTGGCTTGTTTCTCGTGGCTTGCTCAGCACAGCTCAGGACCACCTGCCCAGGGATGGCACCACACACAGTGGGGCAGGCCCTCCCACCTTAATTAATTTATCCATAGCAACCTGTCTTAGCTAGGGTTTCTGTGGCTGGGATAAAACACTATGACCTAAAGCAATATTGTCAGGCATAAGAAGGTTTCTTGCAGCTTACAACTATCAGATCACACTCCATCACTGAGAGCAGAAGCTATGGAGGAATACTGTTTACTGGCTTGCTCTTTATGACTTGATCAGCCCACTTTCTTCTATGATTCAGGATCACTTACCCATGTATGGTACTGTCCCCTGTGGGAATGAGCTCACCTACATCAATCATTAATCAAGAAAATGCACTACAGATTGGCCTATATGACAATCTTTTGGAGGCATTTTCTCAAGTAAGAGTTCTTCCCAGATATGTCTAGGTTTGTGTCATGTTGCAAAACCAATCAGCACACAACATTTTCTACAGCTCCCCAAATGCATACTTTTCTACATCTTTCTGCTCTGCCCTTTCAGTCCATTCTCACTGTAAAGCATTCTAAAAGCTGTAAGTAATATCCATGCCACAGCCTGGACACCATGCTGTCTCGAAAGTTCTGTTACCAACTAAATTAGTCTTTTTAAAAATTTTAAATTGTGTTTATTTTTATTGTTATTATTATTATTATTATTATTATTATTATTATTATTATTAGTGTGTGTGTGTGTGTGTGTGTGTGTGTGTGTGTGTGTGTGTAAATCGGAGGAGAACTTTGTGGAGCCAATCTTCTCCTTCCACCTTCATGTGGGTTCCAGATGTTGAATTCAGGTCACCAGGTCTGCACAGTAAAAGACTTTGCCATCTCTGGCCCTAGTCTATTACTTTTAAATTTACCCTCACTCAAATTTTTAGTGCAAGAGCAGGACATATCCAAATTCTTTCCCAAAATGTAACATGAATGGTATTTAACTCAGTTCCCAAAAAACTCCTATTCCCATCTGAAACCTCATAATCCTGGCCTTTACTGTTAACATTACATTTGACATTCTCCTGCACCTCTACCAGAATGACCAACTAAACTCCACTTATGACACTCTAGGTCTTCTCCAGTCTACAACGCCAAACTCTTCTACACTCCTTTGGAACTGCAAACCGTGTCCAAAGGCATATTACCACACAGTCAAACTTTTCAAAGTGAGACCCCCATTTCTGGTACAAACTTTCTGTATTGGTTACTGTTCTCATTGGTGTGATAAAATGGCCAATAGAGGTAACTTAAGGGAAGAGGGATTTAATTTTGTTCATAGTGTTAATCCAGAGTAACAGAGAAAACATGGAGGAGTAGCTATAGAGAGTGACAGGGATCCTCACAGGGTTACCACACCAGGAAGCAGAAAATGGAACTCATTGACCCTCTTCTGTTAGCTCAGCCACATCTTTCAAAGGTCCTACAACTTCCCCCAAGCAGTACAGCCAACTGGAGACCAAGAATTCAAACTTATGAATCTGTGGGAATACTTCATATTCAGTCCATAGCACAAAGTATACTGTTCCTCTAAGATTTTGCAGGGTGTGGTGGCATGTGTTTGAAATTTCAGTCTCTTTATTCACACACAGATTATCCTTAACTTATGATAGGTTATGTCCACACATAACCCTGATGCAGGTCTTCAGAATTCTATTGCAGGGGATACAGTGTTCCTTTCTAATCTCATTGTTTTTCCTGAGAAAGGTGTTTCTAAACCTGTTGTTATCAGGGTATCTCTCCTGAGCCACATGGACAACACCCCTTCAGCTTTCCTGGGAATATTCTCAGTGATTGTGTCAAGAGCAGCAGTAGAGACAGTGGTCTTACAGCATGTATCACAACTGACAACTTGTGAGGGAATGTCTTGTTCTGCACATGATGCTTACAGCCTGCCCAAGAGCAGTTTGAACCCTTGCATTTTCTTTCTGTTTCAAAGTCATTACCATGATTGTTTGATGAGACGTTGGGAATGCAGGTGAAGTGTGGAGGCAATTGGAACTGCCACGCTAGGAAGATGGGATGCTCCCTCATCTCACAGTATGGAAAAGGCAGACTTTCCACTGCTAAAATGTGCCCTTGATGGGGCAGAAGGTGTTGGACTCTCCATTCTGAGGGAGAGAGTGACCACCAGCCCACAGCCTTCCAGGGAGACTGTGTGGTGTTTCTCCTAGAGAAATATGTGTTCATTTCTAAAGACAGGTTTATTTTCCAGACCAGTGGCATCCTCAAATGGTGGAGACCTGAGGTGCTTCTGGCCGTGAATCATATTTTCTTGCAGATATGTCTGTGCTGATCATAAATCATACCAAAACATTTATCGTACACATTTATTTCTGCCACCTTTCTTTTAAATGTTTCTATTTTAAAACATTTTGATTATCTATTTTTAAAGTAGCAGTAGCATAAAACCTAACATCTTAGCCATTTTAAGTGTACAGCCCAGTAATATTAAGTATATCCATGTTGCTGTGCAACCCTTGCCAAGAAATTCTTACCTTTACAATCTGAAAGTCTGTACACAGAGTCCCCATCCTCTATTCCCTTCCCAGCCCCTAGGAGCTACTGCGCCTCGACTTTGACTATACTATGAGCCTGGAGTAGGCAGGGTGGCTGGAGGGGTGTGGAGCTGTATGAACATAGAGAAGTGGGTAGCTAAGTACGGGATAGGTCTCAATTGCTGTATTCAGAATCCCTCTGGGCTCTGGGATGGACTTGGTTATGCAGATCCCTGAGTGTTTGAGAGCCAGCACCAAAGCTGAAGCTACTCAGTGTATCACGAGGAAGCCACCTCTAGCAGGACATGTGTTTGCTGGTACTGACTGGAACCTGGCATAGACTCTGAGCTGTGTGAAGAGAGGGATGACACTAAGCACATGATGTGACAAAGCCTCTCCCAAGTCACTTGAGTACAGTGTGCTATGTACAAGGAACAGTTTACTAACACATCGTCACAATGAAAAAGAAGACCTCCCCCCTTTGAAGCATCAAAACTCTGGTACGTAGCAAACAAGTTAAGAAAGATGGACAATGGGTAGCATGATGGTGAACACTCCTTTGGTACCAGCCTTGGACGACTGAGGTGGAAGGGTCACTTGAGTCCAGGAATTTGAGGGAAGCCTGGGCAACAGAGAGACCACATCTAAGGAAATAAATAAAGAGCCAGGCGGTGGTGGGGCATGCCTTTAATGCCAACACTCAGGAGGCAGAGGCAGGTGGATCTCTGAGTTTGAGGCCAGCCTGGTCTACAGAGTGAGTTCCAGGACAGCCAGGACTACACAGAGAAACCCTGTCTAGAAAGACAATAATAATAATGATGATAATAATATAGTTCTTTCATTTTCTAAAAGGACAATAAATAGTTAAAAATTAAATATTTAGAACAGTAAAATGCTATTAATTAATTCAAGTTCAGCTGTAAATTGTGACTTGGCAAAGGATTCCAAATGCATGGTAAAAGGAAACAGATTTTAAAAAGCACATCTTACAAACTAGACGGACAGCCCACTGCTGAGGAGGAGGTAAAGTTGCTACAGCCCTTAGGAGACAGCCCCTAACTTCCCCACAGCTGCCTGTTGCCTGTATGGGCTGAGGCTCAAGCAAGGGGTCAAGTCAGAGAGTGGGGCTCGGACACACGAGGTAAGGTCACTCAGAACGGAATGCAGGGCAGGGGCTTCCAGCTTGCCAAGACTTAGCTCCCTCCACAGGGGACCTTTGTCAATTTGTCTGGGTGACAGTGGTGGCTGGGGGAAGGAGAATACTGGCAGTAGAGGACAGGGTGCTTCTTCACATTCTCCAGTGTTCGATTCAACCCTGAACTAGGAATCTCCAGCCCCAAATGTCAGCAGTGCTGAGACTGAGAATTCCCACGGCCAACAGCACTTGGAAAGAACTTCTGTAGCCCTGGGTATCCCATGCAAGGTGCTGCTGGCTCCACGTGCTCTCCAGTGGTTGGCAATGACTGACCCCTTCCCACTGTGTCCCTTTCTCTCTGAGGTGAAAAGGAGTCAGGATGCTTTGCAGTGTTTTGTTAATTCATTAGGGCCAAGCACTTTCAGAACAGCAGTGTGCATGCTGGCATCAGGGGTGTGCATGCTGGCATCAGGGGTGTGCATGCTGCCATTTATTGTTATCAGCTTCAATATGCAATTGGTCATGTCTTTATAATAAATAAGATAGCTCCCGGGAGAGAGCAGTGAGCGCTGGTGCAACCGAGGAGCCGTGTTCTCAATTCTATTTCATATTAATGAATATGAATGACTGCCTGTGGGGGCCTTCTGTCCTGTAGGGACTTGTCAGGAATAGAACCTGAGGCAGGGAGATGGAGAGCAGGTGATCCAATAAGAGAAAGCCACTGACAACCCACCATGCTCGGGCGGAGGGAAGCAGCAGCAGCTTGCCACTGCGCTAGGCAAGCAGCAAGGGTTTCTGCCGCGATTTCCCCTCATTGCCCTCTGTGATTATTCTCTTAAAGTCCAATATAAGGGCTGGGGAGATGGCTTTGTTAGTAAAATGCCTGCAGCACAAGCCTAGGTACCAGAGTTTGAATCCTCAACATCCACATAAAAAGTCAGGTGCATTGCACATGCCTATAGAGAGGGTGAGACAGGAGGATGCCTGGGCCTTCTTAGCCAGCTGTCTGGCCAAACCTGCAAGCTCTATGTTCAATGAGAGATGCAATCTCAAAAAATAAGGTGAAGGCCTGGGAAGATGGCTCAGCAGATAAAAATGCTTGCCATAGAAGCATGAGGACCTGGACCTGAGTTTGAATTCTCAGAGCCCACATAAAAGCCAGATACTTAGTACAAACACCTGTATAATCCCAGCACTCCTGTGGTGAGATGGGAGGTGAGACAAGACAAACCCTGGACGCTCACAAGTTCAGTTAGCCTGGTTGACAGCAGAAAAACACCAGAGACCTTGTCTCAAAATGTGGTAGAAGATGAGGACCGACCACCAAGGTTGTCTTCTGATTTCTACATGTGTACCATGGCATCCACACATGCTCACATTCTCACAAATACACACCCATATACACACATACACACACAGACACACAGACACACAAACACACACACACACACACACACACACACACACACACACACACAGAAGCACTTGAGAAAGACTCCTGATGTCCACTTCCATCCTCCACATACATGTGCATACACACACAAACATGTACTTACATGTCCATACCAATTTTTTTTAAAGGCCCAACATAGGTAGGAGTGGGTATTAGAGGAGGTCGAGAAAGAGACAAGAGAGAAGCCTGCTGAGATCCCTCCCCAGCCCCCACTGCAGAGAGAAGCCCAGTGAGATCCCTCCCCAGCCCCCACTGCAGAGAGAAGCCCGCTGAGACCCCCCTCCCCACCCCTCACTGCAGAGAGAAGCCCGCTGAGACCCCCCTCCCCACCCCTCACTGCAGACTTTATAGCCTGGGGCAGAATGTGCTGGGAGAAGCAAAAAGTTTAAGTTAGGTGAGAGTTTGGAATTTTGACACTAGGCTGGATTGGATTCTTCAATTATCACAGTGTTTTTAGGAAGCTATAGGGTTTAATCTCACCCAGAGTTGAAAAAGAACTATTTGGTGGGGCAGGACAATACCCTGCCAAGACTGACTCATCTAATCAACTGTTGCTCCTAATGCAGTGCAGGGGAGCCCGAGGAAGGTAGGTCTTCAGTTTAAGTCCAGTAGTACACAGGGGTTCTAGGCCAGCCAGGGTTACACAGTGAGAGCTGTCTTATGAAATCCAGGGCTAAGAAGAGTAAAATTGTTCATTTTCAGGAAAGTGGATGGAACTGAAGAAGGAAGCCAGACTCATAAAAACAAATATCATGTTTTCTCTCATATGAGGAATCTAAATAAGTGTGTGTGTGTGTGTGTGTGTGTGTGTGTGTGTGTGTGTGTGTGTGTTGAAAATGGGAAATATTTGAGAGGAGAGGAGAAAGCAGACTAGCATGAAGGGACATGGGACAGAGTTGGTGATGTGGGACTTATTAGCATGGATGTTTGCAAGGGTGTTTGTGTCGCAGACACATGCATGTAGAATCCAAAGGCCAACCTCAAGTGTCATATCTCAACTTGTTTTTTTGAGGCAGGGGTCTCTCACCAGAGGGTGGGAATCGCTGGTTAAGCTAGGCTGGCTAGCCAGTGAGCTCCAGGGATCTGCCTGCCTCCATGTTCCCAGTCCTGGATTATAGGTGCAGGTGTGTGCCACCAGGCCCAGTATTTCATATGGGTGCCCAGGATTGAACTCAGATCCTCATGCTTCTGGCTGAGCTTTCTCACTAGCCCTAATGGGGGATTTATTGATATAATTAAAATGCATTTTAAACATGTACCAAAATGGCATAATGAAACCCATTATTTTGCACAATAATAAAAAGTTTCTCTGGTAACAACAACAACAAAAAAAAAAGCACTCCAGGACTAGGCATGTGACTCAGTACTAGGGATGTGACTCAGTACTAGGGATGTGACTCGGTACTAGGGTACTTACTTGGCATGTGTAGGACTCTGGGTTCCATTCTCAGCACTTCATAAGGAAAATCAAACCCAACCAGTTGTACCAACATTCAGAGAACAGCAGTCTGTCAAAAGAGGGGTCAGAGGTGAAGTCAGGTGCTCATAGTGCTAAAGAATTTGTTTTAAATCTGACAGTTAAGTAAAATGGTGGCAAGAATTAGTGTCATCCAGGGGAGTCACAGGCTGATTCACAGTAATAGATTGTGATCATCTATGGTGATATACTTTGTACCTTAATAAAGCTTGCCTGATGATCAGAGGACAGAGCCCACCTAGATTAGACATAGAGGGCAGGCAGCGGTGGCACACACCTTTAATCCCAGGAAGTGACAGCAGGGTGGAGAAAGGTATATAAGACGTGAGGAAACAGGAACTCACTCTCTTTAGGCTGAGGATTTCATAGAGGTAAGAGCTAGTGGCTGGCTGTTCTGCTTATCTGATCTTCAGGCAAGTTTATTAGGTTACACAATATATCACCACAATTGTCTAAGAATAGAGGGGAATGAAACACATTTGGTTTTGCTGTTCTCTCACTTGCCATGAGGTTGTAAGTCAACCTGTAGATTGTCAGTCAGTAGACAACATAAGGGAGTTCAAGCACTGCTTATAAGGGATGTTGTCTTAATGCCCTGTGAGCAACAGAAAGTCGCCATGATCAGCAATATTATCACATGCTTTGCAGGTGAGTGGTATTAACTTTTGTTTCTCAAATGTCCTTCAACCCATTTCCTTCTCCATCTTTCTGACTTCTTCATGGCTGAGCCAAACAAAACTATTGACCCATGCCATTCCTCATCTGAATGAGAACCATGTTTTTCGTATAATTTATTTTATTTTTGATTTCATGTGCATTTGGTGTTTTGCCTGCATGTCTGTCTGCGTGAGGGTGTTGGAGTCCCTGGAGCTGGAGTTATAGACAGTTGTGAGAACTGTGTTCTTGATAGCATAAAGCCTACAGAATTTCCTTCCCTTTATTCCTGCTGTGATTTAATGTCCCCATTTCCTGCCTCAAACAGACAGACCTGTCTTGTTCCTCCTCTCATATGGTGTATAGTGTGTGTGTGTGTGTGTGTGTGTGTGTGTGTGTGTGTGTGTACATGCACATCTGCGTCAGGTATGCACACTCGTGCGCTCAGAAGTCAGAGAGGGATATGGGGTGTCCTGATTTATCACATTCTCCACTTTCCCTTGAGACAAAGTCATCCACCTGAACAGGAGCAAGGTGGGTGGCCAGCAAAGCAAGTCAGTCTCTGACCCCACAGCACAGGGATTACAAGCACACACACAATCATGTCTGGCTTTTTACCTGAGTGCTGAGGATTTGAACTCAACTCCTTATGCTTGTACAAGGCCTCTTACTGAGCCACCTCCCAGCCCTGACGTTGTTCTCTCTCCTCTTTTTTTGTTTTTAATTTTATTTTACTTTTTATTTTTATGTACATTTGTGTTTTTGCCATGGGTGTTGGGGTCCCCTGAAACTGGAGTTACAGACAGGTGTGAGCTGTCATGTGGGTGCTGGGAATTGAACTCGGGTCCTCTGGAGAGCAGTCAGTGCTCTTAACCCCTAAGGCATCTCTCTCCTGTACTCTTTTACCATGGGCCTTCTCATTGTTAGAATATAAAGTGTCCTCCGCAGGCTTATGTTTCAGGGGCATGGCTGGTAGCTGATGGTTTTGGAGAAATGATAGGGTCCTAAAGGCTGAGCAGCTAGAGGTATGAGACAGGAAGGAGCAATGGACTCAACACTTTCTAGAATAATCAAAAGTCTGTTCACAATCTTTACACCACATAGTTCCCTATCAAAATACGTAAGGTTATATTTCCTGACTTCTGCAACTTGGATTTTTCATGTGGTTTTTGTTTGTTTGGTTGGTTGGTTTTTTCACTTGCAATGCTTTTTATGAGGCCATCCTCAAAATTTCCCAACAGCTCCATCAATGGTAGATACATCAGTTCAGCATGTATCTACCATTAGCTCTTACTGAGGCTCCCCTCTGACAGATCACCACGATTTTACTTATTTGCTTGTTGTTTACTAAGCTGCAGGTACACTGCTCAAGTTTCTCCATTTCTCATCTTGCCTTGTAGGAATCTTTAGAAACATGGATATCTGAGACCACCAGCCCTGCAGACCTGCAACAGCCTCTTTTCACCTTGGTCTTGAGACCTGGAGTGTCGTTGGGCAGGTAGGGTGTCCTGGCTTCCAGGGAATGTGCTGTTGGTAAATTTCTGAGAGGAGGCATCCATCGTCTGTCCTGTAGATGTGAAGAGTAGAGATGATTTGATCCCTTGGTCCTTTTAATTGTTCTATATTTTCAACTGGGTATATGAACTGCACACTGGCAGATGGCCCTGCTCCCAGATGGCCTGGGCTTGCTTTGATGCTTTATTGTGGTTGTCTGGAACTTTTCATAATTTTATCCTTGAATCTGCATTATCTAACTCTGATATGATAAGAAAGCCACACCTGAGCAACATGCGTGCCTCCTTCCTTGCCACCTCATTTGCATACAAAGCTCCAGGTGCTCCATGAGCACAAAATCCCAGTGGCCCCACAGCCCATGGGACTTACAGTAGTAGAAGTGAGCGCAAGGCATAAAAGCATGTTATACTCACAGCTCAGGAAGTGGGGGCGCTGAGGACCACAGACAGGCAGTATTCCTTTTGAACTTGATTCAACTGCAGACACAATGACAAGAACAACCAAGGATGCCTGCTCTAGCTTGTTTATACGGCTTCCCTGTGTCCACCAGCCACTTCCAACACTGAGGAAAGAGCCAGGAGAAGCATAGCACGGTAAGCACAGTTCCTTTTCGTCTCAGGTGTTCCTTTTCCATCATATGCTAACAGCAGAGAAAACTGATAGAAAAACAGTTGGAAAAGTCAATTTAAAATGGACTTAAAGTAAGGTTCAAAGCTTTGAATATGCTAGACAAAAACACTTCAAAACCTCGGCACAGAGAAGGACTTCCCGGAAAGGATTCTGATGGCTTACAAAAATAATTTTAAGAATTGAAATATGGGATCGCATACACTCTAGAGCGCCCATACAGCAAAGGAAACCATCCGCAGTGTGAACAGACAGCCCACAGGATGGCGAACGGCTTCACCAACAGTATGTATGACAGGAAATTAACATCCAGAATACGTCGACAACTCAGAAAATCGAACACCAAGAAACCAAATCATTCCATCAACAAATGGGCCAATGAACTGATTAGACAGTTCTTCAAAGAAGAACTACAAACCAGCCAATGACCACTTGAAAATAGTGTTCAACATCCTCAGCGATCAGGAAATGAGAATCAAAGCCACGTTGAGATTCCATCTCACTGCAGTCGGAGTGGCGAACAAGAAAACAAAGGCAACAACTGCTAGTGAGAACATGTGGCACAAGTACTCCTTACACACTCCTGGTGAGAACACGGGGCACAAGTACTCCTTACACACTCCTGGTGAGAACACGGGGCACAAGTACTCCTTACACACTCCTGGTGAGAACACGGGGCACAAGTACTCCTTACACACTCCTGGTGAGAACACGGGGCACAAGTACTCCTTACACACTCCTGGTGAGAACACGGGGCACAAGTACTCCTTACACACTCCTGGTGAGAATTAAACCTGTGCAGCCTCTATGGAACTCAGCGAGGAGGATCTCAAAACACTAAAAATACAACTACCACACACCCAGCTATGCCTCTCTAGGGTTACACCGGAAGAACTCTAAACCAGTGCACCATAGAGATGCTTGCACATCCACACTTAGTGTTGTTATTGTTCATAATAGCCAAGACATAGAACCATCTTAGAAGCCCATAAACATACATTCAATGGAGATTTATTCAGCTGCAGAGAAAAATGAAATCATAACGTTTGTAGGCAAATGGACAGAACTGAAGATCATCATGCTAAACAAAATAGAACAATCAAACCCGCAGATATTATGCTTTCTCTCATCTTCAAATACATATATCTATGTGTGTGTGTGTGTGTGTGTGTGTGTGTGTGTGTATGCATATGTGTGTATGTGACATGAAGTAAGAGGGTGATTATTTGTAGGGAGGAAGAGTTCTAAAATGGGGAGAGTGAACAAGAAAAGATAATGGGAGAGATAAAAGAAAAATAAATATCACATGTTCTTCCTCATATGTAGAATTAACACACACACACACACACACACACACACACACACACACACATGCATGCGCATGCGGCATGACTATTTGGAGAGAAAGAAGGGGCCAATAGAATCAGACAGGGTGATAAAGGAGCAACTATAACCGAAGTACAGTGACATGAATGTATACAAATGTGGTAAGGTAACCTACTATTTTATACACTGGCTAAAAATCCTCTTTGGAAAGAATAAAATACACAGGCAAGTGTTAGCTGCAGGATTGGCAGGGTGACACTTCTGTGACTTCCTCATCCATGCTTTTATGTTTGCAAGTAAAAGAGACACCACACAGTATAAAGATGCACATAAAGCACACTCGTATTTTAACTTTATTCACAGAATCCTTAAAAAGCAAACAAGGAAGTTTATATGAAGTCAGGGTAGAGACACAAATGAGGATTCAACTTCTGCTCCAGTGCTTTGGAGGGCTTCGGGGAGAACAGGCTGGGAGGAGAGCTGGATTGGAATCTCTGTCTTTGTGGAATTTGTAACATGACTGGAGAAGCTAGCCTTGTTCGATCTAAGTTATAGAATAGTGGAGGAAGAAAGGCCAGTCCTTCCTCCACTGTGAATTTTAGTCCCAGGTCTAGCACTTTGCATTCAAACATACATTCATTCCTCCTGAAGCCCATGAAGCCGGCCATGACACTTCTGAAAGTCGAGGGCCTGCCATTGCCTTGGTCACCGTAGGAACTAGCTACCCACGAAAGCTGAGCGGACAGTTCCTTTGTCCCAGTGCAATGGGGACAGCTCTTTAGTCTGAAAAGATCCTGCGAATCATCCAGAACTATCCCTGAATACCCTGTGCTTTCTGATAGACAGCAATCAACCAATCCGTTTGGCTCCTTAGCCATTAGGATGCTCAGGTCACAGTCCCCAGAAGGGAGAAGGGTGGTGCAAGAAAGAATGGATCATCAAGAGATGCTTGTTACAGTTTGCACCTTACGAGTCCCCCAAAGCCTGTGGGCCAAAGTCTTTGTTGTTGACCTGCAGCACTGTTGGGAGGTGGTGAAATTTTTCGGAGGTGGGACAACTAGGGTGAGTCAAGTGAGGTCCCTCCCTGGGAGTTGGATCTCTCTGTCTCTGTCTCTGTCTCTGTGTGTGTCTCTGTCTCTCTCTCTTCTTTTCCTACAATCAGGTGAATATTTCATTTTGCCCTTTTGCGTGTTCTCATCATGATGCCTTGCCTTATCACAGACCCCACACACAGAGCCAATGGACCATGGACTGAAACCAGAGCCAACATTAAATATCTCCTCCTTTAGAGAGTGTTTTCTCAAACGTGTCGCAGTGACTGAAGCTGATGAATACAACACCTTTTCGAGGAAGCTGAGCTGAAGAGAAATTTGTACTTTAAAGAAAAAAATAGGAGGGGGCTGGAAAGATGGCTTAGTGGTTAAGAGCATTGGCTGCTCTTCCAAAGGGCCCATGTTCAATTCCCAGAACTCACACGGCTGCTCATATCTGTCTATAACCCCAGTTCCAGGGGATATGGCGTCTTCACACAGACATACATGCAAGCAAAACACCAATGCTCATAAAATAAATAAATAAATAAATAAAGAGCTAGGGTTCTGCTCTCAAATGCAGTGGGTTTCAGGGTCACAGCTCATTTGTGGAGAAGTCCTGTTGTTCCTACTGTTTTACTATGCACCGCAGAGTAAAGCCTACCACAGAAAGTGTGGGAGCCAAGACTGAGTGCCAATCTCCATAGACTCTCTATGGCTAGCCCCTTCTTTCTTTCTTTTTTTTTTTAATTTTTTAATTTTTATTTTGCAATACAATTCAGTTCTACATATCAGCCACGGATTCCCTTGTTCTCCCCCCTCCCGCCCCCCTCACCTTCCCCCCAGTCCATCCCCCATTCACACCTCCTCCAGGGCAAAGCCTCCCCCACGGACTGAGATCAACCTGGTAGACTCAGTCCAGGTAGGTCCAGTCCCCTCCTCCCAGGCCGAGCCAAGCGATCCTGCATAGGCCCCAGGTTTCAAACAGCCGACTCATGCAATGAGCACAGGACCCGGTCCCACTGCCTGGATGCCTCCCAAACAGATCAAGCCAATCAACTGTCTCACCCATTCAGAGGGCCTGATCCAATTGGTGACCCCTCAGGTTCATAGTTCATGTGTTTCCATTCGTTTTAGCCCCTTCCTTCTTAAAGGCATTTCTTAAATGCATGTGAGTCTAAGTGGTATTATTATAGGGAGGACATAGGAAACTTTTAGAGTTTATTTTTGCAGATATTTGTTTACACTGTGTAAAGATGTGTTACTGTGATTGGTTTAATAAAAAGAAGAATGGCCAATAGCTAGGCAGGAGAGAATAGGCGGGACTTCCAGGAATAGAGAGGAATTCAGGAACAATAGAAGCATATGAAGAGATGCCAGTAAGACACTGAAGAAGTTGGATATACAGTATAGAGGAGAGGTAACCAAGCCAAAGGGCAGACCATAGATTAATAGAAACAGGTTAATTTAAGTTACAAGAGCTAGTTGGGAAAAAGCCTAAACTAAGGCCAAGCTTTCAGCATTGATAATAAGTCTAAGTGTCATTTTTTTGTGAGTTGGTGGCCCAAAGGAAAGTCCAAGTACATTTTAATATTTTTAGTAACTTTCTGGATACTAATGGTTGCCACTGTTAGCCAACCAAAGGAGAGCACTGGGGTCACATGCAGAGAATGGTGGATGCTGCTTTCTCTGGGGAAGGAGATGGCACAGGTCCATAGTGAGCCTGGGAAGACAGAGGACACCCTACAGCTGTCTGTTATCTTCTTACATCTGTGGGTTCTAGGATTGGACTCAGACAGGTAGGCCTGGCAGTGAGCACTTCTACTGAGCCATCTCACCAGCCCCATATCTGTATTCTCTAACCTATGTTTTCCCATTTCCTCACTGGCAAACCTAGTTCCCTTTTCTGTTTCCATGCTTTTTTATTTTTATTTTTTATTTTTTGGATTCCGCATATAAGTGAGATTTTGCAAATTTCCTTTTGTGTCTGTCTTACTTCACTTAACAATGTCTTCCAGTTTTATCTATAGTGTTATAAATGGTAGCACCTCCTTTTTGAAGTTGAGTGACATCCCAATGTATATATTTACATCAAAATGTAGTTTGTCAATTCACCCATCAACACATACATTTGCTGATTCCATATCTTGGCCATTATGAGCAATGATGCAATCTCGGGGCACAAATATTTTCATGAGGTTCCCATTTCTTTTCCTTTCAGTACATACCTAGCAAATGGGATGGCAGAGTCATATGGTTGGATGATGCTTATACTTCAGGACCCAGCAAAGTTTTTTCTGCAATACACCATCTTATATTGCTGTTAATAGTATATACATGTTTACTTTTCTCCACACTTTTACCAAACCTGGTTAGCTCTTAATATTTCTGGGAATACCACCCTATCAGGTATGAGGTAATGGGTAGTTGGACTTCCATTTCCCTGGTCATTAGCAATGCTAAGAAGTTTTCAGGCACTTCTTGGCTGTTGGAAGATCTTTACAGAGAGTTGTCTATTCAGGTCCTTTCCTAGCAGACCCAATGTTCTTTACACAGTGTTTATTGCTACTGTTTAGGAAGTCACCTGAGTTGTATGCTGTGTGTTCATCTGCTAGTCCCCATTGGGGTTTTCCAAAGATTCGGGGTCAGTTAGCATATCATGTATCTCCCTTTTCTGCATACTTGCCCCTGTTACTAGTTCCTGGGGGTCCTGCCACCCACTAGTCCTACTGAAATAGAGATTAGCAGATAGTTTTATTCATGTCTGGACTTTAAAAAAAAAAGGAGTGGAGACTGTATACCTTACAGAAAAGCACTCCCCATTTTCAAAACAGGTGGTGATCTCAGGGTTTTTAATGGGGATGGAGGTAGAAGAAATTCTTTGTTCTCCTTTGGAAGTTCCTTAAATGGCAGAGATTTGCACAGGAATTTCTCTTCAAGCCTCAGGACATCCTAGGTCTGTAATTAACATACTAATAGGTAACATGAAGATGTCCTAAGTTAGAAGAGGGAGAGAGGATTAGCCTCCATTAATGGTGCTGGAGTAGGGGTGGGGAAAGTGAAGTTGGCAAGGCTTAGTTTACTTTGCATATGAATGCTCAGCTAAAGAAGGCTGTTGCTTCCTGATAAGGCTTATCTCCTCCTTTAGAAATATATTTTTATTTTCTCTGTAACTTTCAGTTTGATCTGTTCCTTTGGTTTAGGACCCCTAGTAATAAGCTCCATAAACGTGACAAAAGTAACCACTTACTGTCTTTTACCAACCTTGAAAGCATCCATGGGAGATGAGGCTAATTGTAGGCTTTTCACACATGACTGTTACAATGCTGGAACTGTTGGGTCTACTGTTTTTTAAACCACTTTTCTAGCTTCAGTGTATCCATGTCTGGATTGATGTAAAATGAAATTTTAAATGGCATGTTTAATAAGTTTTCAGTATATAAGTAATAATCCACCTGCAGAAAATCAAGGCAATGTTATGCAAAGTAGTATTCTGGCTGGAGAGATGGCTCAGAGGCTCACTAATGCTTGTAACCCAGTTACCTGGGCTTTGGCACCCTCTCCTGGCCCCTGTGGGCACTTGCACTTATGTGTATATACCCACACAGAGACACATAATTAAAACAATAAAATAGATCTTCTTTTAAAAATGAGTACTTAGCGACCAGGGAGCTAGCTCAGTTAGTAAAATGTTTACCTGCAAGTCTGAGGACGAGTTCTGTCCCCAGCAGCCATGTGAAAGAAAAGCTGTGCACTGGAATCCCAGCACTGGGGAGGTAGAAACAGGAGGATCTCTGGGTCTTTCTGGCTAGCCACAGAATACTTTATGGCTATACCATAGGGAAGTTCCAGGTCTGTGAGAGACCCTGTCTCAAAAAAGAAAAAAAAAAATGCAGACAGCATGGCATCTGAGTTGTTTGCCCTTTGGCTTCCACAGGTGTGCCTGAGGGCACACTCGCAGTCCTACACAGAAAAGTAGTAACTGAAATTCAGTTTTTCACTTTTCCCCATGGAAACACTGAAGTATTTAAACAACCATTTGCTCTCATTTATGAAGTTAAACTGTTTTTATGGAAGTGTAGTGTTCACACAGAAAAGCACACATAGGCAAAGGGTACAGCACTATGGGTTTTTACAAAGTGAATATTGCAGTATACCAGACTCTGGCAAGAAACAGGACATGTCCCACAGACAAACACACCACACAGGGATTTTTTTCTCTTTTGTGCTTTTGGGAGCCCATTCCTCTTTACTTCTATAGAGTGTCCCTTTACTGGTTCACAATAAGTATCTAATTTGTCTGGGAGGTGGTAGCACGCACCTTTAATCCCAGCACTTGGGAGGCAGAGGCAGGCAGGCAGATCTCTGTGAGTTCAGGGCCAGCCTGGTCTACAGACTGAGTTCCAGAACAGCCAGGGCTAGCTACACAGAGAAAGCCATTCTCAAAAAAAAAAAAAAAAAAAAAAAAAGCAAACAATCTAATTTGTTTCCACTTTTTATGGAGTTCTATGTTGCTTCTAGGCTGCAAATAGCACATCTGTACATCTGTAGTCGCTTTTGAACATGTCACCTGGTATAGGGATAGCAGCATTTTGTCTGTCACCTGGTACAGGGATAGCAGCACTTTGTCTAAGTGTATGCTTAGAATATTCCGCTATTGTGTTGGCCGTAATTTTCCCAATTAGTTGACAGAAAGATCCCAGCAGCAGCAGCAGCCAAGCATTCAGTCGCTGGGCATTCTGTTCAGAACAACACTGTCGATTTCTGTTATTATTGTTTTAGACATATTATAGTAGTGTGCCATTGTGGTTTAATTTGCATTTATAATTTTTTTATATTGGTTGCCCAATTGGATATTTTCTTTGGTAACATATCTATTAGACTCTCACTCAATTTAAAAATATTGGATTTTTTCCTTATCCCTTTATAAGATTTTTAAAATGTATTCTAGTTATGAGTTATTTATCATACATTCATTTTGAATATGTTCTCCCCCTCTGACTTGTCTTTTCACTCTCAATGGTGTCCTTTGCTGAACACAAATCACTTTAATACAGTCTAAATTGCCTTTTTCCTTTGTGTCTGTTTAAGAAATGTTTTTCCAAGACCATGAAGCTTTCTCCTGTACTACCTTCCAGTAATTGTGTTGTTTTCTTCTCATTGGTTAAATCTCTGATCCATCTGGAGCAGATGTGCATGGTGTGAGGTACAGGGACCTGAGATACACTTTTCTCTGTGTTTATCCACCTCTCTATGTATGTATGTATGTATGTATGTATGTATGAATCTATATCTATCTATCTATCTATCTATCTATCTATCTATCTATCTAGTTTATCAGCTGTCTATCACCTACCATCTATCTAGCTGTCAGTTATTACTTATCATGTATCTATCCATTTATCTATCTATCTATCTATCTATCTATCTATCTATCTATATCTGTCAAGAGAGAGCATGCTAGTTTTTAATTCCCTACTCTCTTCCATTATTGGGTTTTCTTTCATTCAATGCCATACTAACACTAAATTCATCACTGTAGCTCTATAATCCATCTTGGTTTCTTATGCTAGGAGTCTTCCATCTTTATCCTTCAGGGGGAAAAATAGAGCATGTCAGCTTAGCTCAATGCCTCATCTTTCCCCTGGGACCTTGGCCTTCAAGCTCTACTGCATTCATTTTCTGTTGGTGTCTTCAAACAGACATTGTCCAAAACAAGATGGATTCAGCATTAATAGATACTACTAAGGCAAAAATTGGTCTGATCTTTAGCTGCCTGGTTATAGATGGAAACAAAAATTCAACTGTAACATTTTTTTTTTTTTTTTTTTTTTTTTTTTTTTTTTTTTTTTGGTTTTTTGAGACAGGGTTTCTCTGTGTAGCTTTGCGCCTTTCCTGGAACTCACTTGGTAGCCCAGGCTGGCCTCGAACTCACAGAGATCCACCTGGCTCTGCCTCCCGAGTGCTGGGATTAAAGGCGTGCGCCACCACCGCCCAGCACAACTGTAACATTTCTTAAGTTTTTAAAAAATTGTGGCAAAGATTACACAATATAAGAAGTTTGCTATGTTAACCATTTAAAGTATTTGGTTCAGTGGCATTCCATATAAACATGATGCTGTGCATTTCATCTATAACTAGCTTTACAGCATCTTCTTCATCCTCTTTGAGGCTTACAGCATCTTCCTCCTCCTCACTAAGGCTCATAGCATCTTCAGCATCCTCACTAAGGTTCACTGCCCATCCCATGCTCACTAGGGCACTCCCAACCCCACTGTCATCTGTCCTCACTGCTGATAACCAATGTTAGCAGCGTTTTAAGTTCCTAGAGTGTTTCATGGACACATTATTTATCACAAAGTGCATTGATTGGCTGCATTTCTGGTATACATGGAACAGTCTACCCTTTAGCCTTGCCTCTGTGTTGGTAACAGAAAAGGCATGCATTTGGTATACAGAAATGGACTTGTCCTTAAGACATCTCAGCATGTGTATGCAAATGTTTTAAAGCCTAGGGGTATAAAGGAGTCTCAAATCAAAATGTTTGGTCTAGAGCATTTCAGATAAGAAGGTTTCAAGCTAGGTGTGGTGGCACATGCCTTTAATCTCAGCACTCAGGAGGCTGAGGCAGGACAAAGAGAGTTCCAGAACAGCCAAGGGCTGTTACACAGAGAAACTTTGTCTCAAAAAACTAAAAGAGAGGAGGGGAGAGATCATGGGGAGGGAGAGAAATGCTTTTTTAAAAAAAAAAAAAAAATTCACAGCCCATATTTCATTTTGCTCTCTTGTAAAGTCCTGACATGGGTAAGTGTTGCCCTACCTTTTACTAATGAGGAAGTGAGTTTATGTTGGAGTCTGAGCAGAGTTCACACCAGGTTTGCTGAGGATCAACCCAGGGCTTTCAGCAGTCACACTAAAATGTGCCACTATCCTCCCAGATATCTCTTTAGCCGTATGCCTTCCTCCCAGCCTCAGATCTGATCTTTGCTAGGATGCTAAGCAATAATATTACACGCAGCCAACCTGGAAGTTGGAACATTCCATGCACTGATAAGAGATGTGGTATCTCCTTCCTCCCCAGGGAAAGTGAATAATTGAGTACCTGGCGTCATGGAACAGGCAGCTGCTGTGAGTACTTCTCAGATACCAAATGTTCTGTTTGGTGGAAAAAAAAAAATTCTTTGTTCTGGGACAACCTCCAGTGTTTAACAGGCTGTCCAGTGGGGTCCGAAAGAGTGACCGTCCAAGCGTCCATCATGCCATGGCTCCACCCAAAACCCCAAGCAGAGCTGAGCAATTCTTCCCCCAGCACAGTGTAACCAACCAGCACAGTACAACCAAACCAGCCTGGTGTCAGGAAGTCGAAGCTGGCACTAGACACCAAGAGTATCTGGGAGTCAGGAAGCCCGGATGGGACTGGAAGGGGATAACAAGAGGGTGCTGAGCTCAGATGCAGGTCCTAGAGCATCTCTAAAGAAAGTCAGAGAAGAGTTTAGCGGTCTCACAGCCTCTCACAGCCATTCACAGCAGGAACTGCCCCTGTTACAACAGCTATGCAAGAGACCGCTGGTAGGTACTACCTCCCCCCCCCCCCCCCCCCCACTAAGGACTAGTGGACCAAGGCTGCGATGTTTACACAGCTTCCCTGGTCGCTGACAAATCTAAGTCCAATTCTCCTTTACCCAGTGTCCTTTGCTTTTTGAAGTTGTGGTCATATTCCACTCCAGCTCTGTGGGGTCCCTATGATTCTAGGGACAGCACATAACTAAAGTAAAACCCTTTAACATTTAAGGAATGTTGGCCATTTCCACCATCACCACCACCAGGACAGATATTTTTGTGCACGTATCTTTGTACTTGTTTGCTCAATGTATTGAGTTTACTTCCCTCTACTGAAGATGCTAGACCAAAGGAAACTGTGTTGATTCTGTTAATTTGATTAAAACTCACATAACATAAAATTCAACATTTTAAATCTAACCTCCCCAAATGAAAATTGCATATTCCTGAAGCAGTTACTTGCAGTCTCTTTCCTTCTTGGTTCTTCAGAAGCTGACAATTAGTTTCCATCCATGTAAATTTGCCTGTTCAGTTATTTCAAGTGCATGACTTTTGTGTCAGGCTTCTTTCACAGAATGTGGCTGTTTTGAGGCTATCCCATCTTGTGTTATGAGTCAACATTTCATTTCTTTTCATAACTGAATAATACTCCCCAATACACTCACACCACCATGCACCACCATGCACTATCCAATCTCATCTACTGACGAACATTCATGACAAATCTACCCGTGGCTGCTGTGTACATATTTCTTTTTCCCCATGCTTTTGGTATATACTGAGGAACTGAATTGATGGATGGATCACTGTGGTTAAGCTCCCAATAGATGTTGGAAAAGTGCTGGCCTTGGAGGGCTTCTGCACACGTGTGATTCACATATATACACTTGGGCACACAAACATACACATGAAAAAAAGTAGAGGGGATTTGAGAACTCTGGTCTCTTCCTCTGTTTTGCTTCCTAGCCACCAGGAGGGAAGCAGTTTCCTTCACTTCCACCATGGTGAAATTCTGTTACCACAGGCCCCCCAGCAACAGGCTGAGCCACAATGATCGAACCTTTGTGATTCAAAACAAACCTTCCCTCTTTTGAAGTTGATTCCTAAAGGTATTTTGTTATATCGGAAAGCCAACTAACGCATTTGCCCTCATGGTCATGGGTCAGGAATATAAATGCCCCATGGCTTATAAAATATTCCCAATGAGGAATTTTCCATCCTCAAATGTACAAAGTGCTCTGTTGAGAAACACTCAGGACTTGCCCAAGTTCCTCAAGGTTGTGAGTGCCGTCTTCTTCAGGACTGGCCCTGCTGGGGCTGGAGAAATGACTCAATAGTTAAGAGTGTGTATTGATCTTGCAGAGAATCAAAAATCAGTTTCCCCAGCACCTACATCAGAAGGCTGACATTCTCCTGGAACTCTAGATCCAGGGAGATCTACACCTGCACGCACGTGCACAGACCCACAAGTAGACACACAATATGCACATTGAATGAAATGAAAATAAATCTTAAAAATAGACTGCCCTTCCTTTAGACACCTACCCACATGTGGGAAGGCCCTGTTTGTTCCCTCAGTCTTCAATAGCTCAACCTCCCTAGCAGCTGGAGGCAGTCATGGAATATAGGTTTTTGGAGCTTTGTTTGTTTGTTTATTTGTTTGTTTTATTTTTGAGATTAAAATGTGTGTGTGTGTGTGTGTGTGTGTGTGTGTGTGTGTGTGTGTGTGTCTGTGTGAATGTATGCCACTGTATACAGGTGCCAATGAGTTCAGAACAGGATGCCATAGTTCTTGGAGCTGGTTACAGGCAGGCAGTTACGAGCTGCCTGACTAGGGTGCTGGGAACCAAACTCAGGCCCCCTAGAAGAGCAGTACATGCTCTTAACCACTGAGCCATCTCCAGCCCCCTGGAACACAGTTCTTATAAATGAGACTAAAAGAGAAGTTTGCTGAGATTTACAGGAAAGTCCCAACTGTGTTTTTTTCCTATACCACCCCCAACCAACCATTCTTTATCCAAGATAAACTCAAGATAATCTGTTCTCTGTCTTGGAGGTAGCACATCATTTTCCCAAGTTCCACATCGGATCCGACTAACCACACACCATAAACAGTGAGGGGAAAGCCGCGTGGGTTCCAGACATATGCGCATTCTCCTTACCAGCTTTCCTTAAACAACACAGCATAACAACTGTTCACAAGGCCGCTGTCATCGTGTCAGGTCCTGTAAGCCTTTTTAGAGATATTGAAAGCACAAGGGAGAATGTGTAAGTTCTGTACAAACAGCATGCCCCTTTCTATGATGGATTTGAGCATCCACAGATTGTGGTGTTCAAGGTGGGTCCTGGAGTCAGCTCTCCCATTCCATGCTGAAGGACAACAGTATATGGCTCGATGTTACATCCGGTGATGACTAAAGCGGGAGGCTGACTTTATAGAAAGAGACGCCCCTACTGCCACCTCAGCCCTGTGGTGTTATTTTGAGGTTGAGCCAGCAGGGCTCCTACCCACCTGTTCCCAATTTTTACTATGTGGGAATGTAAAGCCAGACTACTTCCATCTACGTTAGGCAGATGTTCTTCGCTTGCAGCCAAGAACTATCCTGACACAGCCTCCAGCTAGGGTTTGTTGTTTGTTTTTGTCCTTAATTTTTTTTCCCTTGAGAGCCATCTGCCTATGTTTCTAGTCTTCTCTGGGCCGTTTTCATTATTTTATTCTCACATTAGAAAACTTTACATATTAGGAATATTATTTTGTCTGGAATGTGTGTGCACAATTATCTTTGCTTTGGCATATTGTCGTCTTTTAACTCTCTTTGTGGTGGATCTCTTGCACTTTTTCCCATCTCAATGCAGTCATAGTTGTCCATGTCTTCCTCGGTGGATTTTAAGTTATAAGTCACTCTTAGAAATGCAATATCTGGCCACGTGGTGGTGGCACATGCTTTTAATCCCAGCACTCAGGAGGCAGAGGTAGGTGGATCTCTGTGAGTTCGAGGCCAGCCTGATCTACAGAGGCAGTTTCAGGATAGCCAAGGCTACACAAAGAAAACCGATCTTGAAAAACCAAAACCAAAAAAGAAAAAGAAAAGAAAAAAAAAGAAATGTCATTCCTGCTTCAAAGGTGTGAGAATAATATCAATGAGTAAGATTTTAAAGATTATTTTGTCACTTATTTGTTTTATTATGAACATCTATTTTCTTAGTGGCATTTAGAGCTTGTTAATTTGTTTTAGTAGGAGAGTACACTACACTGTGTGATATTAAAATCTTGGCATAAGGCCATATTATATTTGGTCATGTTAAACTTTATTTAGAGGATAAAAACACTAGAATTAGTAATACGTAGCATTAAACACACAGTAGGTGTTCAGTATTATCTCATGTAGTGTTCATGTTAGGAAGCAATGGGTTTTTGTTTCGTTGTTCTTACACAGGGTTTTACTATTGTCTTAGGTACTTTCTGTTGCTGTGACAAAACACCATGACCAGAAACGACCTGGGGAAAAAAGCTTTTATTCCATCTTATGGTTGCAGTCCATCATGAAGGGAAGTCGGGGCAGGAACTCTAGGCAGGAACCGAAGCACAAGGCTTGGAGGAACGCTGCCTACTGGCTTGCTTCTCATGTGCTCAGCCTGATTTCTCCTGTCACCAGGACCACCTCTCCAGGGGTGGTACCACCACAGTTGGCTGGCCCCTCCCACATCCATTATCAATCAAGAAAATGCCCCATAGACATGCCCACAGGCCAATCTGATAGAGTTATTTCTTCAGTTGAGATTTCCTCTTCCCAAGTGTGTCAAGTTGACAACTGACACTTGCTATAACAGTCAGCTGTAAGAGTCTGACAAAGAGGTTGACTGGGGCATGCGCTCTGGATTATCCGTTTATATATGAAAGGTGAAGTGGCTGGTAAGTTGTTGGTGTTCTCCAGGAAACAGTTAGACCTGGGAGGGGCAGTCCTTTCACATCAGCAGGGCCCTGGGATACAACAATATCAAAACACAGACTAAAAAGACATCATCTACTTCAGGCAACTAGTACTTTACTAGACATGTACTGTTCTCCTTTGGGAGAATATCTTCCCCATTCTGTTAAGAACAAAGTCGCAGATACTATTAACAATCTTCCTGATTTTACCAGTGGGTGGATGGTGGGCATCTGAGTCCTCAGGAGCTAAGATTCAGTCTTAGTGTTTCTCAAATGCAACCAAGGGTAAAAGAGAAGGGGATTATAATATAGAAAGAAGTAGAGAAAAAAGAGGGAAGCCAGGAATGCTTGAATTCTGAACCCAGTTATCCCTGAAGCAAATTCTATCTCATCCTTGATAACAAAATCATCAATTTTCTCTTTGGCTTAAATTACTTTGAATCACATTTTCCCCTCTGCATTTCATCTTTATAGAAGAGAGGCTGTATGTGAGCTTTAATTAATTTATTTTTGGAAAGTCCAAGCAGACTTTTTAAAGGGGTGTTTAAACATTTGTATGCCCACCCTTGCACAGTGGCTTTTTAATATTGCAAGAATCTGGAGACTAAATTTTCAGATTTCCTCTGAGATTATGAAAGCTGGATGAGTAAATTTTGAAGTCTAAAAAAAAATGGGCAGAGTCTTTTAGGTTTAAACATTTCTACTTCAGAAAGTTGCCCGTGCAGTTACTGCTCGGGTAAGGCAAGGACTTCTCTCTGATGATAGTTTAATGTGAGCAAGTGCTAGTGGTCACTGCAGATGGCTACAGCCCTTGGAATCAAAGAAAAGTTTCACAAAACTGACATTGTTGACAAACAGGCAGATCATTCTCCAAGAAATTCTGCACCTGCTGCCCCTCCTGAGAGAAAGGACTAATGGGGAATCATGGCCACTGTCTGTTGGTGATGCCTGGAAATGAGAACGGGGAACTGTAAGTAACATGCTGGGAATCCAACTGCTCACTCAGATCAGAAGACAGTCTGGCTCCACTTTCAAAGACACTATCAGAAATTGCCATTTGCTGATCTAATGCCATTGCATCGGGTGCCATCAGGACAAGATGTGACTCGGTGTTTTTCACTTGCTTGTGTTCAGCATGCTTCTTTCTGGTCATCTTCTCCAGTCATGTGGAACTTGAAATGCTCAACATAAAAATAAATAAATAAGTAGATAGATAGATAGATAGATAGATAGATAGATAGATAGATAGATAGATAAATGCATTGCTGTAGCTGGGATGTAGTCTGTCCCCAAGTCTTCAGGTGGCAGTATTAGAAGACAAGGTATGGAACGCGGGCTTCATGGAGGTTGTCATTGGTAGTGTGCCCTTGGAGGGGCTTGAGGCAATTTTCATGGAACTCCTAACTTGATGACTCTCACAAGACAGTTTTTTAAAAGTAAAAAAATAAAAGGACAAGCCTGCTGGGTATTGTGGTAAACATCTATAATTCCAACACTTGGGAGGATGAGGCAGGAAGAAGTTAAGTTTGAGACCAGCCTGAGCTACATAGCAATGCCTGATCTCAAAGTGAGTGGGAGAACAAAAGAAGGAAAGAAAAAAAAAATGAAATGACATGAAAAGAGAACAGCCTTCAGCTGCCCTTTACACGTTCAACATAGTGATGTCATCTTCCATGAACTATCAACTCACTGGTGATGATACAGGCATCAGGCCTTTGGACGTACCAAACTGTGAGCCAACTACACCTCTTCTTAAGTTACCCAGCCTTTGATATTTTACTGTAGTAACTAATAGGAGATAGAGTAACCTAAATAAAGTGGGCACACTCCTTTCACAAAGGAAATTCCAAAGGAAAGGTAAGAAACTGCTTGGTCCTTGGTAGGGAAAGAAAGCCTACAACAGTTTCCCTGACTTATTAAGCTGGAGGGCAAGCAGATGGGGTGCGAAGTGCCCAAATATGATAGCATCAATCACAAATAGCATCAATCACAGCCATGTTTATGTTTTTCTAGCCCTGGCTTCTGGCATAAGTGTAGATATCTCAGTGGGTGTTTTTAACTTCTGTATTCGCTAATAAAAACAACTTTAAAACTACAAAGTGAGTCCTTCTGTAGATATTTCTGGATCAAAAACATTATTTGCAGTATCAAGCAATCCTCAGCCACCCTCTTCCTGGCATTCTTTCCTAACACCTGAGTCTGTGGGATTCTGTTGTCCTCTCAAGCTGCTTCCTGGGCTTCTTCAGAGAGGAGACAAATAGTTTAATAACCAGAGAATGAATGAAAGATCCCTCTCATTTCCATGCACACCTAATTTCTGAAAAACCTCGGTGTTCAGAGGCAACCGTCTTCATTCATTCATTCATTCATTCATTCATTCATTCATCCAGCCACATGTTCAACAAACATTTATTAAGTGCCAATCATGACTGAATAAGGCATTGTTTTCACCCTTTTGTAGCTCTTGTCTGAGTCCTTCTAAAACCCCTGTCATAATTTTGAGATGGGCTCATGAATAAATAGCCACAGTGTGGTCACAGTGTCACCGGTATCATCACTGCCATCCACTCATTTGCATTTGCTGAAGATGCCGTTCTCTAGAGGAACAAATGTCCAGGAGGACATATCATGTGACAAGTATGTAAGCATTGCAGCTGGGATGGAAAAGTATCCGGATGGAAAAGTATCTGGGTGGAAAACATCCTGGCAGCCAGGGAGCCAAGGAGTACCACAAAGTTACAGCCCTGCTCCAGGGGAAGGTTTCCCCAACATAACAAACAACTCTGCCCAACAGGGGAGGGTTTCCCAGCGAACATGTTACAGTTCTTCTCTGCTCTGCTCCGCTCTGGCTCTGGCAAAAGTTGTTACTTCTTTGCTCCATTCTGGTTAAAGAAAGTCACCCAAGCCTCACTCAAGTGATTTACTGGAAGGGAGGAATCCAGGGGAGTTTCTCCCTAGGCCAGGGCTTAAATGGGGCTCTTAAGGGGTGGAGTTTTTCCAGGGTGAAGATTTTCAGGGTGGGAATTGGTCAGATTTCAAACCCTGAGCTTGGACAAGCTCAGAGATTGGCTGGATTCTGTGCTCAGGGATTGGTTGGTTTTCATGCTCAGGGATTGGTTGGTTTTTGTGCTGAGTTGGTCAGGGGCAGAGTGTTTCTTTGGCTCTGGTTTCAGGGCCAAAGTGTGTGTTTTTTAACTGGTCCTTTTTTAATCTTTTGGCTCTGGTTTCAGGGCCAGTGAACTGGCTCTGGTCTCAGGGTCAGGGTGTTTTTCCTTAGCTGCACCCTTTACCCTACAAAGTACCGATCCCTTCACATCTGACAACCTACTGAGGCTTCTCTGTAACAAATGGGATGAGAGTTATGGTTACCATCCTAATTCCCTTAAGAAGAAACTAAGGCCAGTGGGTGTCACATGCGCATGGTTTCAGAGTGGCCATGAGAACCCAGGCAGTGTGACTCCAAGTGTCCAGACATCCTAATAGAGTGTCTCATCCTTCCAGTAACAGCAAGCAAGGAATAACGTCAACAGGCTCTCTTGCATTTATCAATGGTGGCATCACTCTCCCTGGAGTCTTCATTTCCTCCTCCTCCTCCTCCACCCAGCACCGAAGTGTTGGCAACACTCCTCAGCAGCACTGTCTCTTCCACACATTCTTCCCAATGAATGACTATAATACATGGAAGGGCATATGTGAACCCAGCAGAAACGGGTTCATTATTCCATGACTTCATAGTTTACAGAATGTACAGTTGGCTCTCCATATTCATGGGCTCTCCATCCACTGATTTAACCAGCCACAGACTGAAAATATCCAGAAGACAGTGCTGCTTCTGTGCTGCATGGACATATCCTGCCATTCTCCACACCTCTGTCTGCAAAACATTGACACTGTGCTATGTGTTATAAATGATCCCAGGGTGATTTAAAGTGTATGGGAGGGTGTACATAGGTTATTGGGGAGCAGTATGCCATTTTATAGAAAAAAAACTTGATCCACAGATCTTGCTATCCAAGGTGTCCCTCAGGTTGGTCCCCTGAATGACAGCTATGAAGGGAGCTTTATTACATCTGGTGATGGGTACATGAGGGAACAAATCTATAGAAAGAGACACTCTCCCTCATGCTATGAGTGTTTTGTTTTGCTTAAATACTAGACCAATGCCAGAAGGGATCCCACTTGTTTGAATCTGAGGAGTGTCCTGGAATGAAGCCCCACAGATACTGAAACGGCCACTGCATGGAGAAGGGTGGTGGTGTTTCATGGAATTTTCAAGGTGCTCTGATGTTACCACATGTTGGGCATGGCCGTATTCAGAGGCAAAGGGAATCAGTGCTGCTGATTTCCTGTAGGAAGAAAGAGCTACCAGGCCAGGGGAGAATGTTCTTTGGCCTGAGCCAGGACAGTTCACACAGCTGAGAGCTACCGTGTCTCTGCCTCTACACTGGGAGCAGTGTGGCCAGATTACAGCTCGGGTTCTACTGGGATTCATCAAAGTATATCATCTTCTTCTCTTAGGAAAAGACACCATTAAAAAGAATCTTTGGGGGATGGAGACATGGCTCGGTCATGAAAGGTGTTTTCTGCTCTCGTAGAGGAGCTGAGTTTGGTTCCCAGCATTTACATGGTGGCTTACAACCATCTGGAACTCCATGGAGTTTCAGGGGATCCAGAACCCACTTCTGGCCTCCATGAGTACTAGGCATACATGCAGTATACTTACATACATGCAGACAAAACACTGATACACATAAAATAAAATTAAATAAATCTTTATAAAAGAAAAAGGAATCTTCCTATAAACTCTGCACCCTCAGGTGGCTTGGATGCAAGTATTTAAGTGACTTGTTCCATATGGTGTTTGCCTCTTTTGCCAAGTACTGTATAGATCGTCCTTCCTACCCCTCAAGGCTCCATGTTGAATTTTTCCCATCACAGCTACTGTGTCTGCAGAGCACCACTGGGGATGGGGCTGGTTCTGCCATAACTACCTGACCAAATCAGAGGAAGGACTAGATGTGCCCAGGCTGGACATATCCTGACACTTCCTCCTGTGGTGGCTACATGGTCCCTGGGCATCGCCTTGGTTTCTAGAGCTTTTTTCCAGGCTCAGCAGTCCCCTTGTCCCATGTCCTCATCCCGTCAACATTGGCGGTGTGCTCAATAAGACCTTGCACCTGGGTAGAATTAGAGGCTGCTTGTTTGAAGCTCCCTTGCCTGAACACAGGTAGCAGGGGTGTGGGAGTTGCTGGGGATCTATGAAGAGCCCTTGTGGAACTCCTAACTTGGGTCCAAGTGTCTTGAGGGTTCCATGGGGGAGATCCTACAGGCTGTGGCAGGGCAAAAGGTGGCCCTTAAGCAGAAAGAAGCAGGGTGCCTGGGGCAGTAAGTCCCTTCTCTCATACATGATGCTGGTGGAGTTTATATCAGACTAGCAAGACATGCGGAACAGACACATTCCAGCACGCTTGTTGCTCCTATTCCTACCACTTGCCTGGAAGGTGATAGGGCATAGGAAAGAGATGAGAAGGATACAGGGATGAGGAAGGAGAGTCTGCATTGCATAAGAGGCCTGGCCCTCTGCTGTATGGAGCACACATGTGTCACATGCACTGCCTATATTCTTTCGTGTTGAATGACCATTCTTTGTTCACTCACTCAGCTCCTCCCAAGTGCTTCTCAACTGTCAGCTTCCTGGCTATAAGTGTTTGGGGTACAGCAGCAGTTTGCTTGGTAGATGAATTAACTTAACTGTATCAGAGGCTTCCCATCATTACAGCTCCACCCTGGTGGAGTTCAGTGAGCCTGGATTTCAACGGGCTTTGCCAGGATGGAATCATAAAATTCCTTCAAGCTTAAGCATGGGAGAGTTGTTTGTAATTCAAGGTGCTCCTCAAATTTTAATTATGGATGAGTCACCAAGGGATGCTGGCACAATGCAGATTTCAATTCAGTGTGCCTGGGGTGGTGCCTCAGAGTTTGAATTTTTAACCAGCTCTTAGAGAACGTCAAATCTACTGTTAGAAACCAAAGAGTTTAGACTTGAGGCAGGATTGACTTCCCACATAACCTCAGTTCACACAGGACTCCTAGTCTGAGCTACATTCTGTCTCCATTGTAGCCCTGAACCCCCAAATTTACATGCTGACATCAGAATAGACATCAGAGGTAGTCACAGAAGAAGACCATGTGGAGATACATGGGAGAGATGCAATTTAAAAACCAACAGAGAGGTCTCAGCGGAAACCCAGCATGCTGGAACCCTGATCATAGACTTCCAACCACAGAATCATACCATGACTTCTGTTAGAGGCTCCCAGTCCATGGCACTTTGTCAGGGTGGTCCTAGCTGACTGTAAATGCTGGAAGAAATACACCCTTCATTCAGCCTTGTACATCTCATGAATTCCACAACTCCCAAGATGGGAAGAATGACCAGGTGGGTTTTGTTGCTGAGAATGGAATCTAGGGCCACACACCACACCAGGAAAATGTGATGAGGTGTTTGAATCCCCATGATCCAGATAAATAAATGGAATGTAAGCGCCTTGTCTCTCAGGCCCTGAATTATTGCAAACAAGGTCGGGGGAGGGAGAGGGGCTGTTGGGGGGTGGCTCAGAGAGAACTAACTTTTGTCCAACAGCATAATTTCTATCTTTTAAAACAATGACTATTTTGTCAATTCAGGATAAATTTGAATAAACTTACCTTTTCAGGTCCTCAACTGCCCAGTTTCCCTAGAGCTAGGTGACCTTTTAGGGACTTACAGAACACTGAAGAATGATGGAAGGGACCACCACTTGTCCAGTGTGGTTTTTGCTGAGCCATGCATAGCATGGCAGTCCCACCATGGCACCTTTTCTTCCTGGCATCTCTGGGGCACACATACCCCATACCCAGAGTGCAGTCATTGGTCCATGGAGGACTCTCTGCTTTCCCTCATTCTGACAGTGCAGCTCCTTCACATTCCATATTCTCCTCCTTTAACTATGTTCTAGGGGACATGCATGGGTCCTAGGATGGGCTTATGTCCTCCCAAACTGTTCTCAGAAAGCAAGGTTAAAAAAAAAAACTCTGTTCTTGAGTCTACAGTGCAGTTGGGAGTTCTCAGTTTCTTCAATCTGGATTTAGGGTGGGGAAGGAAGCAATGCCCGTCTCCTGGCCCCAGCTAACTGTACTGTCTTTCCTGCAGCCTCCCAGGCCTTTCCTGATTCAGTCAAGGTCTCCTGTGCCTGATTTGGAGGGGGTATCACATAGCAACACCTGACTCCCCATCTCATTCTCCTATGTTGTTGTGGTTTAGATAAATGTCACTCAAAGTTCCATATGCTAAAGCTTTGAGCTCCAGCCCATGGTGCTTTTAAGGGGGTGATGAAACCTTTAGAAGGTGGGACCTAGTGGAAGGAAGTTGTCACTGCGGACATGTCCTTGAAGGAGATATTAGGATCATGGTCCCTTTTTGTTCCCCTAAATTCTCCTTGACTTTACATTCACACCATGATATGCTGCCTTGCTACAGGCCCAAAGCAATGAGCCAAGCAACCATGGATAGAAACCTCTAAAACTGAGCCAAAATCAAGCTTTCTTTCTCTTAGGTTGATTATTTTGGGTATTTTTGTCAATGTGGTGGAAAGATGGCTAATCTAAAGGTCATTTCTGCTATGATACCTTCTGACCCTCGGAGTATGGGCTTTTGAAAAGGTCTCAGGCTCTTCCAGAGACTCCTCATACACAGCCTTTGTTTGTTTGTTTGTTTGTTTGTTTGTTTTCTAGAAACATTGTCTCTAGTATCAGTTTAAAGTTTCTTGAAAATACATAAATGCCAAACACGACTACATCGTTTCCCTCACCATGTTCTTATACAACCTTAAGGCATGTACAGGGGGACAGGAGACCACAAGCAGGGCCTGAGCAAGACAGAAGAGGCCAGGGCAGAGCTCCCAAGGCCCAGGGATGGGCGAGTGGGTCAGAAAGTACAGAAACACTCACAGTGGAGTATAAGTCATCTGCTGTGGGATGGTCTGTATGTCAAATCTGTTGCTCTGATTGGTCAATAAATAAAACACTGATTGGCCAGTGGCCAGGCAGGAAGTATAGGCAGGACAAACAGAGAGGAGAACTGAGAGAACAGGAAGGTGGAAGGAGACACTGCCAGCCTCCGCCATGACAAGCAGCATGTGAAGATGTCAGTAAGTCATGAGCCACGTGGCAAGGTATAGATTTATAGAAATGGATTAATTTAAGATGTAAGAACTAGATAGCTAGAAGCCTGAGCCACTAGGCCAAACAGTTTAAACAATATAAGTCTCTGTGTTTACTTGGTTGGGTCTGAGCGGCTGTGGGACTGGTGGGTGACAGAGATTTGTCCTGATTGTGGGCCAGGCAGGAAAACTCTAGCTACAGTCATCTTTGGGAAGGAAGGCAGTTCTGACTCACTGTACCACAGAGGAATCACGAGGACACGATCAGTGACATAACACTGTCACAAAAGGACACCCTAAATGAGTCTTCTGCTATGAGGTCTCAAGGGCCATCAGCTGAAGAGCTGCAGGAGTATAATGGAGATAGTCAGGGCTTCGGGGAGGAGGGAACGGACAGCTACTGTTTAATGAGTACTGGTTTTCAACTTGGAATGATAGAGTTCTGGAGACAAATGGTGGTAATGGCTGCCAAATAATGTGCATGTAGTTAGTGCCACTGGACTGTGCACCTAAAGTGCAGTGAAAATGGTCAGAGTCATGCTGTGTGCATTTTACCACAATTTTTAAACTTAGACAACAAGGGATTCTTAATAGCAATTTAAATATAGAGATTCTTGCTCAACCCCAGGGTTCCTTTATCTTTCTGGATTTTTTTTTTTTTTTTTTTGGTTTTTTTTCAAGACAGGGTTTCTCTGTGTAGCTTTGCGCCTTTCCTGGGACTCACTTGGTAGTCCAGGCTGGCCTCGAACTCACAGAGATCCGCCTGGCTCTGCCTCCCGAGTGCTGGGATTAAAGGCGTGCGCCACCATCACCCGGCTCTTTCTGGATTTTTTGTTTGTTTGTTTTTGTTTTTGTTTTTTGAGACAGGGTTCCTTGTGCAACAGCCCTGGCTGTACTGGAACTCACTTTGTAGACCAGTCTGACCTCAAACTCACCGAGATCCACCTGCCTTTGCCTCCTGAGTGCTGGTATTAAAAGCCCGAGCCACCAGGCCCAGCTGCCCTAGAGGATCTTAAGAACCAGTTTCCACCAGTACTCTCCATGAGGTGGTAATAGGAGGGGGAAAGATTGGGCACAGGAGCAGAGGATGGGAGGAGATCCACTGAAGTATCACCATCTACTGCAGAGACAGGCAAGTATGTGCATCCCCCAGGATCTACCAATGATGAGCTTCAAGTCTTCCATGGGTCCCAGAGTCCGTGATGCATAAGTAGCATGTGTGGAATGGCATAGCATTAGCACAGAAGTTGTGCACACCCTCCTGTGTGCTTCAAGCCATTTCAACACCAACACTGTGGAAATAGTTGATACCTATACTGTTAGTGTACAATAACAAAGAAAAGTCTGAGGTCCTGGCCAGATGGTCTAGATGGTAAAGGGCTTGCCATGCAAGTATGAGAACCCGAGTTGGATGCAAACACCCATACACAAAGCTGGGCATGGCAGCATGGGTGCAGGCAAGATAGAGATGGGCAGATCCTTGGGGCTTTCTGACCAGCCTAGTATAGCTTAATTGATTGACAAGTCCTAGGTCCCAATGAAACACTGGTCTCAAAAAAAAAAAAAAAAAAAAGAAAAAAAAAAAAAGAAAAGATGCCTGCTCCTAAGAAACAACACCCAAGGTTGACCTCTGGCCTGCATATACACACACACCCGCATACACACAAACTCATACACACATAAATAAAAGAGCCTGTACATGTTGTCAGTATAGATACAATATTTACACATTTCTGTATGCATACACACATATATGTACATGCACGTACATGTTCATGCATTGAGCAAATCCAAGCATGTGGAATGTGTGGGACCACAGGGCTGACTGCATGCTGTCCAGCACTAAACACATAACTCACACACAGGTGCTTAATACTGAGGATCGAGTCCAACATCTTTGCTTTATGAGGGCTTCAAGGGGCATGAAGTCATCAGTCTGGAGGAGATTCTCCAAGTCTAAGGATTTTACAACAAAGCTGACTTCATGATGTCTCAGCAAATTTATTTTCTATCTGTTCTTAAAACCAGAACCAGAAGAGACAGAAGTGAAAACAGTCCTAGCCATCTGCAGCCGCTATACATCAGCATTGCAAAACGATGCCACAATTTCAACATCTGCAACTCCCTCGCCTCTTCAAACACTGGATACTTGAAGCACCTGGTAAGATTGTCTTTCTGATACTCGCTCTGCTGGGGGTGCGGCTGCTCTTTACTGCTTTTTTCTTGCAAGTGGTCAAGATACTAACAGCTCCCTGGTGGGTTGCATTTGGAGGCAACTTGCAATGTGGTGTGGCTGTGTTAACTGTGAGAGTCAGAGTCAAATATATAACTATTTTGTCATACTTTCTGGGAGTGAGATGCAGAATCTGCTTTTCAATTATACCAGATGAATCCGAAGCTGAAAAACTGCTGCATGCAGGAACATCTGATTTTGTTTCTGTGAGAGAAATTCTGAACAACATCTGGTGTTACGTGGTTATGCATTCCATGCACCCACTGATCCCCAACCACAGCCCATGAGGTACACAGCACACTCTTTCCACAGATGAAGGGATTGAGGAAGAGGATTAATTTAAGCCCCAAAGCATCCAGCAATGTGAGGCTTTGAAGCCAGACTCTTTTGTTCCCACTTCAAAATCTCCAGGAGCTTTCTCCTTTGTATCTGAACTGCATCTAGTTTGGGGGTATCTAGTCTCTGCAGAGAAGTCTATGAGAGGGCGGGGCCTAATTAGATTAACTAGGTCTTGTGGTTGGGCAAGCGCATTTCAACCAAAGACAGTCATAATGGTGGGTGGGCTGGTCTTGTTTGAATAAACCAACCATGGCAGTGGTGTGAAGTTACTGAACAAACTATGCTGGTGGTAAGTGGCCCCTAAATAAGCCAGTCACAGTGATGATGGGAAGCAGAGTCAAGCCAATTGTGATAGGATCTAGATGGATAGATGAGAGCTGGGCTTCCTGGACAGAGGGAGCCCGTCCTTATAGAAATATCCCATGGGACCTTTGGCTCCATTGTAAATAATGAAACTGGAGGAAGGGCTGGTGAATGGCTTCTTTAAGCCTCTTCAGCTTTTAAATAAAAGACTCAAGTAACAGCAAGGTTGTGTAACACTGGTGGGCATTTGTAGGATGTGCTTATGATGCCTGAAACTCAGGCATCTTGCAATCCCAGTGGTATAGCTGTTACCAGAGAAATCAGGGTTCCCTGTTGGGGTTCTTATTCTCACTAATAAAAGAACTAAGAATGGACTCTGACAGGAGCTTGAGGACAATTTTTATCTGGATTTAAAAGAAAAACTGTAAGTCAGGCAAGCTGTACATCTCGGAGCTGCCTGGAGGAGGGCAATGGAGTCTTTCCTTCTACTGACAGCTGGAGATAGCTGGGGACCCATCAAGGATGAGTAAATGCATTACAAAGATGTAGGCAACCAGATAAGCCCTAGACCTCTAAGCAGAACCACAGCAGTGGATGGTTCACAGGAAGTAGGAGCCACTTTTCCCAAGATGGGAACCTCATGTTCTCATGCTAAGCTTATCTCAATGGTTTCAATTATAGCCTTTGTCTTTGCTACAGCAAATAGCAAAACTGATCTTCATCTTATCTAAATAAAACTCAGTCTAAACTCTAAGAAGTTTGTAGCTGAAAGTTTTCTTGTGTCCTGCCTGGCCCATGGTCAGGACAAATCTCTCTCACCCGCCAGTCCTGCTCGGACCCAAGTAAACACACAGAGACTTATATTATTTTTAAACTATGGCCATGGCAGGCTTCCTGCTAGCTAGTTCTTATATCTTGAATTAACCCATTTCTATTAATCTATGTTTTGCCACGTTTTCTGTGGCTTTACCTGTGTCCCATTACGTGTTGCTCCTTGGACGACTGGCTGGCGTCTCCCCCTGCTTTCTTCCTATCTTTCCCTTTGAATTTCCTGCCTGCCTCTAAGCTGTCTTGCCATAGGCCAAACAGCTTTATTTATCAACCAATCAAAGAAACACATATTCACAGCATACAGAAAGACATTCCCTCATCAGAAGTTAACAGCCAAGATATTGCAGAATATCTACTGTTGATGAAATGTTTTAGTCCCTTCTCTGAACACTGACCCTGTGGTTTTCTATGTCATGTTCTTCCTAAGTTCACACAAGAAGCATGTCAGAGAGACAGGGATGCATGTAGATGTCATTGACTCATGCATGGAAGTTCTTGGATTGGGAGTTGGGGTGGGGTTGGAGGGGGTTGCTTATCATTGACCCTCTAGCCTCAGTGGTCAGATCTTGAACTCATCAAATGGATCCTGGAGGGAACCAGGGGTTAGGAACAACTTGGATTTAAGATCTACTGATCCAGAATCACTAACCAAGACTCACTGGCCATCCCTCAGATCCTCATGGCTTCACTGAGAAACACCCAGGTTCTCTCTCCTGCCACAGACTACTTCTTCTACACAATAAGAAACTGGACTATTGTCAGGGGTAAGAGCTGGCTGGAAACTCCTGGGTCAGAGTAGGCTGGATCATGACAAGTTGAGAAGTCATTTAAAATGGGCAACTCTTGTGAGGAACGTGGGGTGAAACTTTGGTAACAACAGTTCCCACAGAAGGAAGTATGGTGGTAGGAAAAAAAAATCCCATGTACCCACAATAATGAACCAGGGCTTCCACAGGGTGCTATTGGAGAGCAGGCAGCAGCTTGTGTGAGCTCTGGTGCTAGGTCATCAAGAGACAGCAGCTGGTGTCCGGGCCAGCACCTGGCAGGAATGTGGGGGCACATTGAAGTGAGGGCTCTGGGGATGCACAGAGGTTGCACTCAGACAGGCAGCTCCATGGTAATTTCCCTTCTTTCTGTGATGCACACTGAACTGGTAAGCTTCACTTCAATATCCCAAACTCTTGTATTAGTTATTTTTCTATTCACCATGGCAAAGCACTTGAATGGAACAACATAAGAAAGAGCTTTATGATTTCAAAAGGAAACCCAGTGGCTGAGGTCTCTCCATCATAACAAATCAGGCAACAGATATTTCTGCTGAGGTGGGTGTAACCTTAAAAAAAAAAGCAGCCAGCTAGTGACCTACTTCTTGGCAGGCAGGCAAGCTTCACCTCCACAACCTTCCAAATACTTCCACCAACTGGGGACCCAGCATTCAAGAGATGACAGGGGTGGGGAGACACCTCCAATTCAAATGATGACATTCTCCATCTCCTCTGCCCTTTCCTCTTTAACAATGAAGTCAGTGCTCTGCTTTGATACTATCAGTGCTTCTACCTTCCTAGAGCAGTCTCCTGTGGCCTCAACAAACCTGATGGCAGCAAAGGGGGAACCATGCAAATGGACACTCCAAGTGTTCTATCGGAAGACTGTGGATTGAACTGGGGAGGTGGCTCATTGGGTAGAGCACTTCATGCAAACATGAAGATGTAAGGTTGGGTTCCCAGTGCTGATGTGTGAGAGTTCATCTCAACTGTCAACTTGATGAGTTCTAGAATCACATAGGAGAAGGGCATCTGGGCATGCCTGTATGGAATTACCTTGGGTAGGTTATTTAAGGCGGAAAGAGCCAACTATTAAGAGCAACACTGTTTCCCTGACTGGGATCCTGGACTGTATAAAAAAGAAAAAGTGAGTTGAACACAAACACTCATTACTCTCTGCTTTGTGACTGTGGCTGCTTTGCCACCAACTGCTTCCAGTTGCTGCTGCTGTGACTTCCTGCTAAGATAGACTGTAACCTTGAACTGTGAGCCAAAGTAAACCCTTTGTTCTCTTGAGTTACTTATTTCAGGGTATTTTATCACAGCATTTGGCAAAACAATATACCATATCAAGTTGGAGGCATTAACATGGCTTTGTAATCACAGCATACCTACCATGTGATGGGAAGCTCGAGACAGGAAAACCCCAGGTAGCCTGGCACATGTGGTGATGAATAACAAGAGAGACCTTGTCTCAAGCAAGACGGTAGGTAAAGAAACACACCACTGACCTGTAACAGGGTCCTGTGCTGTTGTTCCCTTTGGGGGAAGGGACCAAGTAGGTGCAGAGTCAACAGCACAGACTCTGGGAGAATGTTGAAACAATAAGCTCAGTTTGTTCAGGAAGAGGCAAGACTTATATACACCCCACCCTGGGGGGAGGTCTGATGAATATGCATCTGCTGGTGTTACATGGCTGCCTCTCATTGGTCCAAGCCATCTCCAGATCATGTCTCAGCTGCTGTTGCTAAGGCCCTTAGGCAGACCCAGGTTGGCTCTCAGAAAGTATCTTTTTTACTGGTTTGGGACCCTTAAGCCAGTTAGGGATAAGTCATCCCACACTGACCTCCACATGTGCACCACAGCATGCATGTGCCCACCCATGCACATACACACACGCACCCACATGCATGCACACATGCACACAAAACAAGTGTGTATACACAGGCACATGCACAAGACCAGGACATATATGAGCAGAGCATAGTAGTTCAAACAGCAGACACTTCACATTTAAATGACCACTGCTCTTTGCTGGCTGGTATATTAAGACCTATATTTTTCAACTGGGAATACCTTCCTGCCTTTTGTGGACTGAACTATGCACCTCTCCCCTCAACTTACATATTGAATTCCCAGACCCTGATCACCCAGAATGTGATTGTATTTGGAGACAGGGATTTACAAAGAGGAAATAATGGTAAAACATTTTTAGGAGGGACCCTAACCTAATGTGACAAGCTGACTGGTGATTAGGACACAGACAGAGAGAAGACCACATGAGGATATGGGTACACAATGGCCATTTACAAGCCCAAGGCAGAGGCTTCAGGAGAAACCAACCCTACCACACCTTGATCTCAGCCTTATCACCTCTGAGTTATGAGAAAATAAATGTCTTTTAATGACCAAGTCTGTGGCATTTGTTACACAGATGCATACACCCCAGAATATCACTATAGTGAAGATAAAACAATGCTTGTGAAGGAAGTTAGCATTGCCAAGCATGAATGACTCACAAACTCTCTTTTCTCACGCCATGTCTTTTCACCCAGCCTCTTATAATCATGTGGGTCTGGCTGTGAATTGAACTAAGACCCAATATGAGAATTCTGGAATCTAAGTAGTCACCCATGACAACCATATTAACCAGCAGCATTCTGTACCTGAAACACTCAACTTAGAAAACAGAAAGGTTTATCTGGGCTTAAAATTAAGAAATTTCTGTCTGTAATATGTAAGTCTAACTGCTCTTAGACAAGTGACAGTATATCATGCCAGGAGCAAGAGGCAGAGCAAAGAGCACACCCCCAGTGACCTAAGACCTCCCACCAGGAACCACCTCTTAAAGGCTCCACTACCACTCAATAGCACCACTTAGGAGAGCAGGTCATACGACTTTTGGTCTATCCTGTAAATCAAGGAGACTCAGCTCCCCTGCCTGCAGTCACTATCACTCCCATATCTTCAGTTAGTATGCTGGCATGAAAATTCTCTACTCCTCTATCAATTGACTTGGCTCTCTTAAAGGGTGTTAGACATTTCTAAAGTGAATATTGACTAAAGTAACAGCCTTTTCACCTGGTTCTAGACATCAAAATTTGGGCTGAACAGAGGGGTGGGACAGTCCACTGAATCTCCAGCTCAGATTGCTCCTATGACATCAACAGCCCAGACATACACTAAGAAAGAATAAAGATAGAAAAATCAGCAGCACCAACCATGGCTCTGTAGCCTGTGAGCCAGGCTCTGCAGTTATATGAGATTTGTCTTTATTCTCTTCTGATAAATTTAAGCTTCCAGTAGAAGTTAACTCCTATAACATTCTTAGGTTTGAATTATCTGAGGCTAATAGAGAAACATTGCTACTACTGCCTGCACTCTTAACAGACATCACTAATCAATCATGCCCTTGCTTCTATTGGGTTCAGCCCTGCAGTTATAAGTTCTCAGTATAGTCCTACAAGGAGTCACCAGTAGCCGGGACTGAGTCTACTCCTGTAATAGAGCTTTAAGGGGACTGTGATATAGTTACCATCATAGTCAAAGTGTGACACTCAGTGATATAAGCTGAGCTTCTACAGGAATTCTTCTCCTTTGTCACAAGAGGATCAAGACTGAGCACTAAGGCCAGCTTCTGTCTCCTTAAAATGCAACAGAGGTGTTTTGGCTCTGGCCTGAACTGACCAAGGTGACACATGCCTTTGCATTCCTTCTTTCTCTGTCTTAAGCCAATAAAGAGTAGATAAGAACTCTTACTATTTCCCTAACCTGCTGAAGGAGACTGAGTCTTGAGGTGGGGCCTGCCCTCTTTGCAGTCCGGGGACCATCCCAGAAATGAAAATGGGACATTCGTTCCTAGCCCATTGGTCAGGAAGAACTGTAGGTGAGCACAACAAAAGGCCATTAGCTGAAATCGTCCTCTGTCTTGCTGGAAAGCAGAACATCACCTCCAGGTGCTCCACATGCCTCACCACAACTTCTCAGACTCTTGGAGTCCGGGGATCACCAGCATCCCCTTTTCTCTTCCTGAGTCCCTTGGAGCTATTTCTCTTTGGGAGTTTTTCTCCTCTCTTTCACCCTTACTCTACAAGCGTCCCAGAGGAGAAAGGCCCTCATTTCCAGAGGATTGCTTGGGCTTAAATATCCTTTTCCCAAACCATCAGAGACTCTCAACTCTCCCTTGCCCCAGGCAGGACCAAGAGATATGGGAACGCTGGGAATAGTTTGGGCTCCTTTCAAACCAGTATTCTTTAAACAATAATCCAACATTTATTGAACAGAGGTAGCATTTTTCTTTTTAAAAAAATAGGTTGATACATTTTATTTATGTACCAAATTAGGGATTTATGGCATGCATTTGTTAGCTGTCATGTTCCAAACCATACAATTCACTGGCAGCCTATATATAAGCCTAGCTGCTTAAAATGTAGATTTTAAAGAGTACACAGTTTCAATAAACTGTGCTATTCTGTGTCTTAGCTGCCTCTCGATGGTGTACAGCATCTCTCAGCTGCACAGTCGGAGGCTGGTCTGCTTTTCCATTCCGATCTGAACCCAGGTGGTGCTGAGGTCATCACTGGCTACCTGCACTTGGCAGGCAGGAGTGCTCACAGCCTGGAGTTCTAGAATAGGACAGGATCCCGAACCTCTTGGGAAAGTGGCAGAACAGAGCTTCTCGTTTGCTTAGGTAGACGTAGCCCTACTCTGTGAGGCCCAGTGGCGTTTAGGCTCTCCACAGAAGACAAAGGCTTGGAGGACTTGGTCTCTGTATTACAGAGCTGTCAGTGGGTAGACAGGTCTCATTGTTATGATAGAATACCTGACGGAAGCAGTTTAAGGAAGAGAGGTTTATTTTAGCGTAGATTTTGAGAGTCTAGTCAATTACAGGGGAAAGCCTTGGCAGTAGACATAGGAGGTCATATTCTGTCCACAGGCAGATGGCAGAGGGATTGAACGCTGGTGCTCAGCTCACTGTCGCCTGTCTACCCTGTCACATCCAGGCCATGGAAAGGTACCCATATTTGTGATGGGTCTTCTCACCTCAATTAGCCCAATCTAGAAACTCACACAGATTGACCAGAGATTTGTCTTGTAGGTAATTTTAGATCCTTCCAATTTGGCAATGAGTATTAACTATCACAGGCACTTGTCTCTGCTTGTGTCTCTAGGCAGTCTCCATTGATCACAGCACATCATCTTTGGCAGGTGTGGACTCAAAGTGTATACCCTCTTTCTGAACAGAACCAGAGTGGAAAGCCGCATTACTTGACCCCAGAATTTCATTTTATCCCCATGATGTCTTTGCATCGCTTTTGGAATAGTGCCCTCTTGTCCCTGAACCACCTGAAGAAGGACCTGGGGTCATCTCCAAAGCTGTCTCTTTCAGTTCCCTCCGATGGTAGCCTTTGTGATAGTTTGGATGTGGAATGTCCCTGAAAGGTCATATGCTGAAGGCTTGTTTTCCAGCCTATGGCACTACTGGGAGATGGTGGGAGGTTTAAGAGATGGAGCTTATTGGAAGGAAATTAGATGACTGGGGGCTTACCCTGAAAGGGGATGTTAGTGTCCCAGAACCTTCCCCACATTATTTGTTTATTTGTCATGTTTTGTTTTCTTATTCTGCTTCCCAACCACTGTGAGTCAGGGTTATCTATAGGAACTAAACCAAGAGAATGAAGTGTGTGTGTGTGTGTGTGTGTGTGTGTGTGTGTGTGTGTGTGTGTGTGGCTTACCAGATTTGGTCCAACAATGGCTGTTGTCTCACATTGGAGAGACAGAGAATCCAACAGCTGTTCAGTAAAGAGGCGTGGTGTCCCAGCAGCTCCAATCTGGCACTGAAGATCTGAAGGATCCCTGGAGAGCTGCTGGTCTTCAGGCTACCTTGGATCCTTAAGGAGTTGTTATAAAACCAGTGAAGGAATACCACAGCAACAGGACAGATGGCCTTGTCAGCAGGAGTGGGAGCAACCAGGCAAAAAGCAGTGTCCTTCTTCCATGTCCTTTCATCTGGGCTGCCACAGGAAGGGCTGCCCAGATTTAGGGTGGATCTTTCTGCTTCAAGAAATCTGATCAAGAACCCCCCACGCATGAATGTCCAGCAGCTATGGTTTAGTTCATTCCTGGTGCAGTCAAGTTGACAACTAAAATTAGCAACCATAGACAGACAGCCCCTTGCTAACCTCCCTATCAGCGACAGGCTGCGCTGCCATCAGCCCAAAGCCACGGGGTCTGAACCTTCTGAAACCATGAACAAAAATAACCCTTTCCTCCTTTCAGTTGTTTGTCTCGGGTATTTTGTCACAGCCACATAAAACTGCCCAGTGCCGTCCTCTTCCAGAACACGATGACAGGGAATCCGCTGGGGTGTCCTGATAGCAGGGAACGCCCACATGGGCTTCCTTCTCCTTCACTTGCTGAAACCTTCAAAACCACAGCACAAGACTGAAGAATGGACTCCAAGTTTTCAAGGCTCCTGACTGCTTGAGATCTGACAGGCTTGGTTAGAGATGCTCTCAATGCAGAGCAATGAGAAAGCTGTCAGGTTAACGCCAGTTCTGACGTTTGAAGGAAGAAGAGGCTCATGGGATTTTTTTTTTTTTTTGGTTATTTAAAGGTAAGAAACCCAGAACTTTGTCTTCTTGTTAAAATGACAAGGAGTAAAAAGAATTTTTTTTCTTCTTGTCACCCTTAACAAGTAGGATCGAATAGGGAATTTGTTATTATAATGAACTTAGCAATTAGATCACTATTGGTGTGGGAGAGGAGCATGCCAGTAAAGTGCACTGCTCTTGTTCACCATTACCATCACCACCATCTTCCTCATTACTGTCATCATCCCTCATCATCAATATCACCATTATAACCACTATCACTGCCATCAAAAACATCACCACCACTACCACCACAATCATCACCATCATCTATAGCACCACCACTACCACCATAACCAACATAGCACTACCATCATCATCACCATCATAACCACCATCACCACCACTACCATCATCATCATCACAACTACTGTTATCACTGCCACCACCACTACCACTGTCATTATCATCACCATTAACACCATAAGCATCACTACCATACCTTCCTTACCATTACCACCATCACATCATCATCATCATCATCATCATCATCATGACACAGTTGTATGAGTGATAACTCTGTAAAGGCTCAGTCAGACTAACCAGTTTTCACACTGCCTGATTTGGGATTGGGAAGCTCTTAAATCAAAGAGAGACTCCTGGATTCCTTTAGGTATGCAATAAACGTATATGTTGTCACATACATTGTGCCAGAAGTCTCTATGTTAACACTCTACAATCTTAGCTTCTGAGAATCTCAGAAGCGTTTTCACTATTGTAGTCTGGAAAGGAAATAGTAAGGAGATGTGGCCAACACAATACTTCTCATGAGAATAAAGCTGCCCTCCAGGAGAATATGTATTACATACTCTTCGAATAGATTCAGAAGAGAATAGAAAACCTTTCGAAGATTTGCATTTTATGAAGCTACCTAAGGACCAAGAGAATAGACTTAAGAGAAAAATGGAACTGGGAGGAGGAACCATTGAGGAAGGGAAGGAACTAGAGGTCTAGAATGAGGACCAGGTTTCAGGATAATAGTATCATTTGCCAAGAAGGAGAATCTAAAAATATAAGGAAGGAATTTGGTAACATGACAGGGACTTTTATAACGAGTATTTGAAAGTGAGGTCCAGTGGAGTAACCAGGGGCAAAGATCTGTCACTACAAGAAATCTCAGCATGAAAATGTTATTAAAATAAAGGAAATACTTCGAAGTCCTCAGATTAAAGCTATTGCAGGAGCAAAAAGGGTTTTATTTTAGTATGTTTTGCATTACACATTTTCAATGAACTGTGCTATTCTGCGCCTTAGCTGCCTCCAGTTGGGGTGCATATTCCCATTCCCTCATCAGGCAGGCTTTCATGATGAGAAGAATGTTTTCCTTATCTTTATTTTAATTGCCTCTCATGCCTGTGCTAGCATATTCCAGGCAGGAGCAGAGTAAGTGTCATAAACATAGGATGTAGGATGGCTGGTGAGAGGAGCTTTCTAAAGCCCTAATATAGACTGCTGGAATTAAGAGAGATGAATGAGGGTCTGTTCTGTACTGTGAGTTTGCTAACCCTTTGACCAACACCATTAACTGGTTAATTGAGGCAGAAAGACTGTGAGAGCTGAAGGATAAGGAGGAGTTTTGTGAAATGTTATCTTCTGGACATGACATAGTTACTGCACTCATGAACTCACAGCAGCTGTGCTTACCTGCACAGGGCCTTGTGCACAAGACCAAGCCGGCCAAAATTCCCCAACAAATGGGTTCGATGATCTCTGGATTCTACCCATAACCGAGGAGCTATTGGCAGTTGATGTTGCTGGGGAAGGCATATTCCCTCTTCTTTGGGGGTGTGGTCACAGGTACACTGGATGCAAACATCCAGTGGAGTTTCCCACACTCCATTGGGTGGCCCTACACCCATGCAGCACTGTTTGGACTTAGTAGGTTACTAAGTGGGAAGAGGACAGGAAGTTTTGAAGAGAGGTGTTGAGGGACATATGGGGGACTTAGGAGAGTAAATAGGGGAATGTGTATGATCATATTTCATTGCATACATATGTGAAATTCTCAATAAAAGAGAAAGCAAAAATAAAAGTAAAAAACAAGGAACGACAACAGAAAATCACGTTAACTGTGGTTTGAATACTTTATAATACAAAAGATTTGTTTTCCAGAGCACCTATGGCATCAGCTGTTTGCAGGATTTGATACTGATTAAGACAGACCCAATCCTGCCCCTGTAGAATGAATTCTCCACTGCTGTGGATATCGCTCTATATAAATAAAGCACTGATTGGCCAGTGACCAGGCAGGAAGTATAGGCGGGACAAGGAGAGAGGAGAATTGAGGAAGGATGAAGGAAGGAGAGACCGGTTGGAGCCACCGCCAAGACAAGGAAGATATAAAGTACCGGTAAGCCACGAGCCACGTGGCAAAGTAAAGATTAATAAAAATGGACTGAATATAAGAGTGAGAGCTAGACAATGATAGGTCTGAGCTAATGGCCAAGCAGTTTAAATAATGTAAGAGTCTGTGTGTTTATTTTATAAGTGGGCTCTGGGACTGGCGGGACTTGGCGGTGGGAGCTGGAGAAAAATTCTCCAGCTACACTCCACCAGAATTTTTAAGGCACAATGCAGCCAAGAAAAAGGAGTAAGACTGAATCATCCTCCAAGAAAACCACTGTAACTTCAGGAAACAAATGGACGCTTCCTTTAAGATCATCTTCAGAAAGCTAGTTCTCTTGCTTCAGGAGGCCTCCATGGGGGAGCAGCCAGCAAAACAGCTTCTCCTGTTGGGCTGACACACGGAACAAATCATCAGGTGTGTGTAATTCACACCCTGCAGGTTCAGAAACGGTGCCTCGGTCTTGACCTGCTTAAGTGTTTAGTGTCATTGTTACCGGGGTTACTTATGACTTGCCTCACTGCCTCAAGGTATAGGGCAAGTACAAACTGGGAGCTTTTTCCACAGAGCAAAATGGAATGAAACGATGTCAGAACCTATTCTATAGCACCGTGCTGTCCCAGAGGCCCCGTGGAGCTTCGGCAATCACACTCTTGTTCGCTCAGACTTGTAAGTTCCTGATCACAGAGGCTGTGCTTGACATTTTACATCCATCATGTTCCTGGGCAATCACAGTGCCATCTATCCCCAGTAAATGCATGCCATGGGAAGCTGTCACATCAGCATAGTGAAGAATGGGTCTGCTAGGACACCTATCAAAAGTACACAAGAAAACCAGGTAGACTCTCACTACATGACCAGCTCTGAGGTACGGAGTCCTTCTTCCTGCCTCCTCTTCTGTTTAATTACGTGCGACCCTCCTTTCCAGAAACCACAAATCTACTCAGTGAAATGACTAATTTTCATAACTTTCCTGTATGCTATATGGCACTGGACTACATTAAATGACAGAAGGTATGTCCTATCAGCCAGCATATTGTTTTACAATCTACCCCAACTGACTTGAAGATACACATGTGTACCATATGGCAGTAAGTCAAACTTTGTTAAAGTGAGGCAAATTTCTCTGCAAGAGGGACAGATACAAATACTGATGAAGACAGGGGCTAAAATTGACAAATATGTGATGTGCTGAACAGCTGGGACAGAAAAATGACATTAACCAAACAATGAAATTTACTCTGTAAAGTGCCAAACCCTTGGTGGTTGGATCTTTGTTATCAACTGTCGAACTTGTTACAAGGCCTCTGTGGAATGTGGAAGATAATCAATAACCAGACACTCAAAGACTCTTTCTCTCTTTCTCTTTTTATGTCATACTTATATCTCTCTTTGTTTTTAAGTCAAATAACCACCAAACAAATGCTTTCATTTGTTTGTGTTGAATCAGATTCCTTTCAGAATGGGACTCAATTAAAAAAGAATTCTATGTCCCAGCTCTTCATGAATTTGACTTACAATGATGTGCCTAATTCTCTGTTAAAACTGAATGTGTATTCCTTGCTGTAGAAGAACTAAACCCATAAAATGATGAGTGCTTTTTAAAGTTTTATATAAAATTATATACGAAATTGTATTTTGTAGCCTCTTATAAAGGAGATTTCATATACATTGCTGAAATATCATAAAACACTGATGAGCAATACATTTCATCAAATGTCTATAATTCTAGTCACCTGGAAGCGATCAGTGATAACCTCTTAGCATGCCCTTTCTAAATGTTTGTATGAACATACAAAAATTTATATACTTTATGTATGATTTTCATATGCATAGAAACACATACCCATCACCTATGGCTTCTTATATAAGCATGAGAATATTGTGTGTCTCCCATTTATGTGCATACATGTACACACATCATATGTCTTTTATATGAACACATATACATAATTTACATATTCAAAGAAACACATGTACATCAGGTATATTATTTATATGCACACAAGTGTACACATATACCCTGTCTTTCTTTCTTGCACCCATACATATAATATGCTTTCTATTTATATACAAACATATATGGGTATTATATGTGGGTTTTGTTTGTTTGTTTGTTTTTGTTTTGTTTTGTTTTTTGAGTCAGTGTTTCTCTGTGTAGCTTTGTGCCTTTCCTGGAACTCACTCTGTAGACCAGGCTGGCCTCGAACTCACAAAGATCCGCCTGCCTCTGCCTCCCGAGTGCTGGGATTAAAGGCGTGCGCCACCACCACCCGGCTATATGTGTTTTCCTAGGGCACAGAAACATGTGCACACACCATAGTCCTTTCCATATTAACATGAATACATACATAATGAGTGGCTTTTATATAAACATAAACACATACAAATGCACATGTGTACATGGTACATGTGGCTTATATGTTTATAACTCTTTTTGTTCCTGAATGAAGCAGTGTATAACCTAGTCTACTGAGCCCTAATGTTTTCACTTTGGCTGTTTTCATTTTCACATGCTATAATTGTTTCTAAAGTCTTAGTATACACACTCATGTTCAGTCAAAGTCCTTCTTTCTCTCTTTTCTTGGGGTCAGAGATTGTACCTGTAAGGCAGGATGTGAGCTGTTCTGCTCTGTCATACTCTCTCTGCCTTGAGGAACGAAGGAATCTAGAAGGAAGAGCCAAAGCACAACAATGAGAAACTTGTAAACACAGAAAATTGACACTAAGAAATGGAGTCATTGCCTTGACTATTGATCCTATTATTTCTAAGCCTCAGAACTTGTTTGTGAAAGTAATTTAGAAAAGCTTAGAGATACACACTGAGGTAGTCCTATAATACTATATGCAGAGCCTAATGGGTGATTCCAAGGAGAGCCCAGATGATCACAATGCTGACAGAAAAGCGTCTAGCAAAAACTAGGCTCAGGAGTTTTCACATGGGAATAAAGACTCTACTACGTATTGGATTAAAGGCCATGCATGTTTTACTCTAGCAAAGAATTTCTCCAGTTTTATTCATGCCCTGGGACTTCAGGTGAGGCTGAATTTAAAATTTACTAATGAGTTAATCTTGTATCTCACCATTTTACTGAAGGTGTTTATCAGCTGCAGGAGTTCCCTGGTAGAATTTTTGGGGTCACTTATGTATACTATCATATCATCTGCAAATAGCAAAAGTTTGACTTCTTTCTTTCCAATTTGTATCCCTTTGACCTCCTTTGTTTTCTTACTGCTCTAGCTAGAACTTCAAGTACTATATTGAATAGATATGGGGAAAATGGATAGCCTTGTCTTGTTTCTGATTTTAGTGGAACCGCTTTGAGTTTCTCTCCATTTAATTCGATGTTAGCTGTGGGCTTGCTGTATATTGCCTTTATTATGTTTAGGTATGTTCCTTGTATCCATGATCTCCCGAAGACCTTAATCATGAAGGGCTTTTGGATTTTGTTGAAGGCTTTTTCAGCATCTAATGAGATGACCATGTGGCTTTTTTTTTCTTTCAGTTTGTTTATAGTGTATTACATTGACAGATTTTCGTATGTTGAACCACCCTTGCATCCCTAGGATGAAGCCTACTTGATCAGGGTGGATTTTTTTTTTTTATATATTCTTGGACTCAGTTTATTTTATTGAGTATTTTTGCATCAATGTTCATGAGGGAGACTGGTCTGTAATTCTCTTTCTTTGTTGCATCATTGTTTGGCTTGGTATCAGGGTAATTGTAGCCTCGTAAAAAGAATTTGGCAATGTTCTTTCTGTTTCTATTGTGGGGAACAATTTGAGGAGTATTGGTATTAGCTCTTTTTTGAAATTCTGCACTGAAACCATCTGGCCCTGGTCTTTTTTTTTTTTTTGGTTGGGAGGCTTTTGATGACTGCTTCTATTTCCTTAGAGGTTATAGGTCTATTTAAATTATTTATCTGATGTGATTTAATTTTGGTATGTGGTACCTATCCTCAGACCCAGAAAGACAAACATGGTATGTACTCACTCATAAGTGGATATTAGACACAAAGCAAAGGATAACCAGGCTACAATCCACAACCTCAGAGAAGTTAGGTAAAAAGGAGGACCCTAAGAGGGAAATGCATGGATCGCCCCAGGAAGGGGAAATAGTTAAGATCTCCTGGGTAAACTGGGAGGGGGGAATAGAGGGGAGGGGGTGTGGGGTGGGAACAGGAGGGATCAAGATGGCTGAAATGGGGGAGGGACAGAGAGGGAGAGCAATGAAAGAGATATCTTGATAGAGGGAGCTATTATGGAGTTAGGGAGAAACCTAGTGCTAGGGAAATTTCCCGGAACTCATAAGGATGACTCCAGCTAAGACTCCTAGCAATAGCTGAGAGGGTGCCTGAACTAGCCTTTCCTGTAATCAGATTGGTGACTACCTTAATTGTCATCAGAGAACCTACATCCGGTACCTGATGGAAGCAGATGCAGAGACCCACAGCTAAGCACTGGGCCGAGCTCCTGGAAATTTGAAGAGGGGGAAGAGGGATTATAGGAGCAAGGAGTTGGGAAGGGTCAAGATCATGACAGGGAAAACCACAGAGACAGCTGACCCGAGCTAGTGGGAGCTCACAGACTCTGGACTGACAGCCGGGGAACCTGCATGGGACCAAACTAGGCCCTCTGAATGTGGGTGACAGTTGTGTGGCTTGATGTGTTTGTGGGGCCCCTGGCAGTGGGACCAGGACTTATCCCAGGTACATGAACTGACTTTTTGGAGCCCATTGCCTATGGGATACCTTGCTTAGCCTTAATTCAGTGGGGAGGGGCTTGGTCCTGCTCCAACTTGATATGCCAGACTTTGTTGACTACCCAAGGAAGGCCTTACCCCCTATGAAGTGTGGATGGGGATGTGGGGAGGAGGTGCGGGAGGAGTAGAAGAAAGGGAGGAAGGGGGAACTGTGGTTGGTATGTAAAATGAAAAAATTTTAAATAAATAAAAAAATTTACTAATGAATCTAGTGGGGAAATCTTCAAGAAAAACAAGAGTTTAGTATGTGATATGGTTACTTTTAGCTGCTTTGAATCAATTTTATAGTGAAAAAATGAGAACAAACAGCATAGCAGTAATGTTTGAAAAACGTACAGTTTATCCAGTAAAGAAGTTCTTGTAAAGATGAGGCCAAGATTGACTTAAAAAGAAACTAAGCACTTTTTAGTGAAACACAGGGAAGGTACCTCGAAGGCAGATCAGGAACAGACAAAGCTCTACCTATATCAGCATCAATAGCATAAAGATTTTAACTTATTTAGAAGACGTGACTTTGAGAAGAGAGCTCTGGCTTCTCTGGTTCACAGGGCCATCTAGGAAAGTGAGTCCCTGAGTTCAGCTCTCCAGAAACTCAGAAGCTGCTGCAACTGTGTCTGAGGAGGACCGTTTTGCTCGAGTGATTCACAGATCTTTCCATCATCCACATGATGCTGATTTTGCAACCACGAAGAATGCAGCAGTCATGCAGTCTCCCACACAGGCTTCAAAGGGTGTGGTAGGAAGCAGGATCCCTGGAGGCATCCCCAAAAGGGCAATGTATGAAGTGGTAAGAGTGAAGTCAAGGATGCAATGGAGACTTCAGAACTTAGAGATGCTAGGAATGAATTGTCTTCCAGGAAAGCCAAAATAAATGATTGGACCCAACTCAAAGAGAGGCCATGTGGGCTATAACTGATCAGATTATAGAAGTGCATTGCTTAAGCCCTTGGGCATATATGTCAGTCATGACACTATGAGCCCTGGATGCTAGACTCAGAGCTTAAGGATTTTGTGTTTGTCCTGCTGGGTTTTGGTCTTACTTTGACTTCATCTCACTCTTCTACATCCCATTTTTTCACTTTAGCAATAGGAATGTTTATTCTGTGTCATGATGTGTTAAAAAAATATGTCAATTAAAGTTTTGAATTTTACGGGGGATCTAGTTAAAAGATAAAAGACAAAGTTAGAGAAAGAGATTATATATAGTATTGTCTTAGTTAGGGTTTCTATTGCTGTGAAGAGACACCATGACCACAGCAACTCTTACAAAGGAAAATGTTTAATTGGGCTAGCTTACAGTTTCAGAGGCCTAGTCCATTATCATCACAGTGGGACATGGCAGCATGCAGGCAGATATGGTGCTAGAGAAGGAGCTAAGAGTTCTACATCTTGATCCATAGCAATAGGAAGTAAAACAATGGGCATAGTGTGAGTATAGGAGACCTCAAAAGCCTGTCCCCAAAGTGACACACTTCCTCCAACAAGGCCATACCTACTCTAACAAAGCCATACCTCCTAATAGTGTCACTCCTTTGGGGGAAATTTTCTTTCAAACCACTGTATTCCATCCACTGGCCCCCAAAGGCTGTAGCCATATCATAATGCAAAAATGCATTCAGTCCACTTCAAAAGTCCCCATAGTCTGTAACAGTCTTAAACTTATTTAAAGTCTAAAGTTCAAAGTCTCTTCTGAGATTCATGCAATTTATTAACTGTAATCCCTTATAAAATAAAAATTAAAAAACAGATTATATACTTCCAACATATAATGGCAAAGGATAGATATTACCATTTCAAAACACAGAGAAGGGAGCATAGTGAGGAAATACTGGACCAAAGCAAGACTTAAAACCAGCTGGGCAAACTCCAAACTTTGCATCTCCATGTCTGATGTCAAAGCACTCTTCAGATCTCCTACTTTTTTCAGCTTTATTGACTGTAAAACACTTCTGTCTCTCGGGCTGGTTCCACTCCCTGTTAGCAGCTCTCCTTGACAGGTATCCCATGACTCTTGCATCTCCAACATCTTGGGTTCGCCAATGCAATCCAGGCTTCAACTTCACAGTTTCATGCAAGACCTCTCTAGGCCTCCATTCAGGATCACTCATGGCATATACCTGGCCTCAGCAGGTTTCCTTAGTTGTAGAGGAAGATTCCATAACCCCTTTCTTCTATCTTTAACTCTAAAGCCTGAATCACATGGCCAAAGCTACCAAGTTCTGCTTCTTGCTGAGCTAGAACATGGCCCCTTTGATCAATTACATTTTTACCAGCTTTCTGTTTTCAATTGTTACCTTCGCTGCCTAAGCTTGGCTGTCCTGCTTGCTCTGTAAACCAGGCTCACCTAACACTCAGAGATCCACGTGCCTCTGCCTCTAGAATACTGGGATTAAAGGTGTGCTCCACCACATCTGGTTGGCTCTAAGTTTTTTTAATTCCTTTTCAGAAGTTGAAAACTTAGCTAGGTAGAATCTTGCCCCGAGGTCACCACTCCCTTTGTTCCATTTCTATTTTTTTCTTTTTTAAAGACTTATTTATTTACTTTATGCATGAATGATCTATCTGCATGTATGCCTTATTCCAGAAGAGAGCAGCAGACCCCCTGTAGATGGTTGTGCACAACCATGTGGCTGCTAGGAATTGAACTCAGGACCTCTAGAAGAGTAGCCAGTGCTCTTAACTTGCTGAGCCATCTCTCCAGTCCACCCTTTTATTCCATTTTTTTAATCTGTTTACCTCCTTGAACATAAGACTTAGCTCTATTCCACTTCCTGGTGCTCCTTTTCTCCTCAAATTGTTCATTTTTATTTTTCATTGCTCAGCTTGCTCCTTTTCATTATGTATCTTTATGAGTTAACACTAATACACAACAGAGTCTATACTAGGTGTTTTGAGATTTACTCTGCCATCAGAATGAATCCAAATCTCTTCACTTTAGCCTCATGCAGACTCTTCAGACAAGGGCAAAAAGCAGCCACATTCTTCACCAAAATATCACAAGAGTGATCTCTAGGCAACACACTAAAATCCTTCTTCACTGGAACCTCTTGAACCAGGCCCCCACAGTTCAAATTTTGCATGTAGTATGACCCATTAAGCAGTGCTTAAAGCATTCCACTGACTTCCTAACTCAAAGTACCAAAGTCCAAACTCCTACAAAACAAAAAAACAAGCAACAAAACAAAACAACAACAACAACAAAAAAACATGTTCAGGTCTATCACAACAATACCCCAGTCCTTGGTACCAACTTCTGTCTCAGTTAGGGTTTCTATTGCTGTGAAGAGACACCATGACCACAGCAACTCTTATAAAGGAAATATTTAATTGGGGTGGCTTATAGTTTCAGAGGTTTAGTCCATTATCATCACAGTGGGACATGGCAGCATGCAGGCAGATATGGTGCTAGAGAGGGTTCTATATCTTGATCGCAGTAATAGGGGGTGAACTGTGTCACTGAGTGTAGCTTGAGCATGTGAGAAGCCTCAAAGCCTATCCTCCACATGACACACTTCCTCTAAGAAGGCCATATCTACTCCAACAAATCCACACCTCCTAATAGTGCCACTCCCTTTGGGGGCCATTTACTTTCAAACCACCACAAGTATGTTTAGTTTATATCAAATTCTATACTTGAGGAAATTGCAGGGGGCAATGGTGAATATCCTCATTAAGTAAATGGCTGTGATGATTTGATGGATGCATTTCATAAGTCAAAACTTCTCAAGTCACACATGATAAGTATATTAGTTATTATATGTGATCTATACCTCAATACTATTTGAAAGAGGTATGGGAAGAAACAGGCTGATGTACACAAAGATACAGCTAGATAGTCTCTGTGTATAAACTATGTATTAAGCATAATTAAATTTTTCATTGAGATGTGGGTCGCATCCTCAAAAATCTTATTATGTAGCTGCAAATAGTCCAAAAATTTGCTCCTGAGACACTTTTCTGCCTGGTCCAGGCATTTTGGGTATGAGATATATACATTTAAGATGCCATACAAATGTAAGATGTGTATGCAAACAATCTTTATCTTCAATAATCAAAAGCATTTCTTTACATGTAAAAATTTGCTGAGTCAAATTAATATCTATTTTCTTTTTTCCTATCTTACTAGAGACTGAACTTAATGAATGCAGGGCAAGTACTCTACTGCTGGGCCACATGCCTATCCCTTTAAAAAACTGTTTTTAGAAGCTAGAGATGTGGCTCAATAGTTAAGACCATGTACTATTCTCTTTGGTAATTCGTGTTCACTTCCAAGTACCTACATCAGGTGGCTCACAACTGCCTGTAACTCCAACTCCAAGGGAACTGACACCTTCTTCTTCCCTCCACAGACACTACACTCATGAACACAGTTCTCCAAAGGAAGATATGAAGAGTAGAGAAATAGAAACCCGTAAACAAAATGATAATACCATTTGCATGAAAAAGAAAACAACAAAATATACAAGTTTATGGGCCAAACTGATTAAAGACAAATGAATTGGAATACAGCATCAAAGAACTCTCTCAAAGTTAGGTAACAAAGATAGAGAAATTAAAATATTAAATGAAAAAAAACTATAGACTATAGGGTGAGGTATAGCGCAAATTCTAACTGGTCTTAATTATAAAAACCCAGAGTCAGATATCAGGGTGAAAGCTGAAAGATCAGAGAAGTAGAGCAGCCAGCCACTAGAAAGACTTCTTACCTCTAGGAATCTTCAGACTGAAAGGGGCCAAGCTCCTGTCTCCACCCCACCTTATCACTTCCTCTCTCCACCCAGTCATATCACTTCCTGTTTCCTCCTCCCAAGTGCTGAGATTAAAGGTGTGTGCCTCCCAAGTACTGGGATAAAAGGCAAAAGATCCCAAGCCTTGGGATTAAAGGTGTGTGCCATCACTGCCTGGCCTCTAGGGGCTAGCTCTGCTCTTTGGTCTCCAGGCAAGCTTTATTTTTTAAAGCACAAACAAAATATAACCACAGTGAGGGCTGCATTATACACATGCAATGTGGGTCCTGTAGGAGAGAAACACATAGAGGTGATGATGTAAAATTAAAGGAGCAGAGAGGCATGTAGCTAGCAGTACAGTGCTTGTCTAAAATTTGCAGGGCTTTGCAATGAAGCCCAGCACAGCAGACATAAAGAAGGAAGAAGAAGAAATAGGGAGGGGAGAAAAGAGGAGGAGAAAGAGAAGAAGGGAAAGAATGAACTTGAAAATATCATAACAAATGTTTACAATACCAAAGAACTGGAACCTAAAAGAGCACAATGAGTGAAAGTATTTCAGAATGTCTTAATTTACAGCTAAGATCTTGACAGGAACAATGGAAACAGAAGCCAGTGGAATATCTTCAAGGTGGAAACAAAAGTAGTTCTTATCCTAAAATCATGAAGTCATTCTACCCAGCAATACTGTTTTCCCAAAACAGAGAAAACATGTTGTATGCATGGTTTAACAATCCTTTTTGTTGTGAAACATTTTAAAAGTTGGGAAACAAATCAATAAAAAGAAATTCCAAATCTAGACGTAAACATCGTTAACATTCTGCCATATTGCCTTTTTCTATATTTATAATTTGAACTATTAAGAGCATGTCCTTCTGTTATCTAGGTAGTTGGTTAAACTCAGGCTAGGTTTTTCAAGCAAGAACACTTGTAGATCATGCTGTTCATGAGGTGTCATGGAAGGAGGAGTGTAAGGTCTGATTGTTTCATAGAATGTTGCTACATATTTGGTCAAGAAGTTATGAATTTAACAGCTTTGCGTCTTTAAGAGGAATTTACACTTTTCCAACTTTAAACACAAATTGTCTGTAGATAACATTTGCAGTTCCTAGGCCATATTTCACCTAATGGTTTGCCATCTGTTCGTGACTCTTATGTAAATCAAGTATTTCATTTGAGATTGGAAAAATGGTCATTTTTTCCAATTTCATCATTGCTACAACAAATAATTGCTGCTTTTCTCTTGTAAAATAATATTTTCACTCATCTACTAAATTTGGCTTGAAATATAGTGTCTATTGAAAAGGCAGCATGAATGTTTAATCCTTTCCAATTTTCTGCATAAGGAGTTTGTAAAATTACCACTTCCATTGGTGACAAATAATAATTTTCATTGCCTTTTAAAGTGGTATCATTATGGATGTGTGAATTTTATATGAATGTAAAATGTTTTGAATAGCATGCTTCACTCACAATCATTATTCCTATAGTTCTCTTTATTACCATGATTTTTTTTTCAGTGCTGTAGATCAAAGCCTTGTGCATATGAGGCAACCCCTCCATCACTCTATCACTGAGCCCTTTGGGGTTTTTGGTGCTTTGCTTTCTTGTTTTAAGACAAGATGTCACTATGTATTCTAGGCTGGCCTCATATTTGCAGATATATAACTCGAAGTTCATTGTGAGAAAATAGCAGGCAAATATATATTAAGATACAACCTAAAAGTATTTGCCCTGTCATCTTCCAAACCAAAAAAAAATGTGTGAGGGCAAGGAGACGGAGGAAGTGTTCTATGCCAAGGAGACAGCGATCATAAAGATATGAATGATCCATACACATGTTTGTGGGCATGAAAGATCATTCTTGTCTCCTGTCTTATCACAACCATGACCAAAACAACTTATAGAAGAAATATTTTATTTGGGGCTTACAATACAGAGGGTAGCGTCCATGCCCATCATGGTTAGGATGATGGCAGGCAGGCAGGCAGGAAGGTATGGCACTAGAGCAGTAGCTAAGAGCTCATATCTCAGACACAGTCATGAGGCAAAAAGAGATAACTAAAAAATGGCATGAGTCTTTTGAAACTTCAAAGCTCATCCCCAGTGACATACCTCCTAATCCTTCCCCAAAGTCCCACTAACAGGGGACCAAGTATTCATATATGAGTCTGTGGGGGCCATTCTAGTTCAAATCACCATAGCTCTCTATTTCTTTCACATGGTGGCCTGGTTTCCTAGTGCTGTGTCCTACTTTCCATGAGGTCCCCAAATGCAACCACATGAACCTCCTTCCATTAATCCAGTATTGATGCTCCTCATTTTTTTTTAATGAGGTTTGACCATGATGAACCCACTAGAAACTAGAAGATCACAAGTAGGAAACTCACTGACTCGGCCCAACCTGCCCCAGGCCCAGCTCTCTAACAGAGTACACTGTGGACCTCAGCTATTATGGGGGTAACTGTAGGACTTCCTGGGAACTCCCTGTGTCTTAGTTAGGGTTTATATTGCTGTGAAGAAACACCATGACCACAGCAACTCTCATAAAGAATAAACATTTAATTGGGGTGGCTTACGTTTTCAGAAGTTTTAGTCTATTATCATTATGGTGCGACATGGTGGCAGGCAGGCAGGTGTGTGGATGGTGAGCATCACAGCTGGAGAAGTAGCTGGGAGTCCTACATCTTGACTCACAGGCAACAGGAAGTGGTCTGAGACACTGGGCATGGCTTGAGCATTTACGAGATCTCAAAGCCTGCCTCCACAGTGATACACTTCCTCCAACAAGACCACACCTACTCTAAGAAGGCCACACCTCCTAATAGTGCCACTTCCTTTGGGGGCAAGTTTTTTTTAAAACCACTACACCTGCTACTGCCCACTACCATCAGAGATGACGAGATGGTATGTTGTTATCCCAAGAAGTGATTCAGATTCAAAACCCAAAGAATGTTTTGGACTGAATCATTAAATTAAAAAAAAACATTAATGGAAACAAAATAAATCAGGGATTGTCTACATGTCAGACATGTCTGCTGTTCTGGGTCTTGACTCTTGCTCTGTTTCTGACTGGGACCCCCAACCCCCTTCCATGATACTCTCATACCTTTCTTAAAATCTTTGCTCAAGTGTCCCTTTCTAACGATGCCTCCATCAGTCAGCTGAATTTAGTCTGACGCTACCTTCTCCCATCTATCCTACCACAGGGACCTTCTAACCATCGCCATTAAAGTATGCTGTGGTGTGTGGATGGTGGGCATCACAGCCTAAGCTGGCCAGAGATGCAAAGCCTTGGCCGACATGGAAAGACTGGATTTTTCCATTGCAGGGCGACCTACAGGGCATAGCAGCTTGAACGGGACTCTCCCAGCACACAGCAACTCCTTGTCTTCATTCTCCCTGCTCTTTGCAAACTGGTTCTGTGCTAGAATGTCCATTCCATGGGTTTGATAATTTTCTCTGTGCAACTCCTGAATCCCATAGGCTAGAGTGGGACCACTGCTGAATGAGCAATGTTTTCCTGTAAATCTCCGTAGAGGGTTGTAGCCGCAAGTTTCTCTGGTCCCCTGTCACCCCAAGCTGCCACAGGTGCAGGTACTTCTTGCTGATGAGCCTGGAACACAGGCAGCACAGACTCGGGATCACTGGATGCTGAACCAGCCCTTTATCTCCCCTACGAGGCTGTCCTGGCTGGGTTTTGTCAACTTGAAACAAGGCTAGATATATTTGGGAAGAGGGACTCTTAATCTTAATTCATCTTAAAAATTAAAATGAGAGGTCTGCATAAGATTGGCCTGTAGGCAAGTCTATAGGGCATTTTCTTGAATAATGGCTGATGCAGGAGGCCCCAGCGCACTGATGGAAGTTCCACTCCTGGGCCGGCGGTATTGGAGTGGATAAGGAAGCAAACTGAGCAAACCAGGAGGAGCAAGCCAGTAAGCAGCGTTCCTCCGCGGCTTCTGCTTCAGTTGCCGCCTCCAGGTTCCGGCCTTGAGTTCCTGCCTCGATTTCTCTCAGTGATAGTGTGACCTGAGAATTATAAGTTTAAATAAGTCCTTCCCTCCCCAAGTTGCTTTTGGTTATGGTGTTTTCATCACAGCAACGGGATTCCTAGCTAAGTTAGAGACTCTGGAACTGAAAGAAGGGACATGGCTTACCCCGGAGCCCCATCACTGTGGACGGAGGAGCCATGCTCAGTCTGTTGGCCGAAAAAAAAAAGGCACACTGTTGTTGGAAGGATTCAGTTACCCACCAATTCAGCCAAACCAGCGACTTTCAGAGACGACAGACTGCAGAGGAGAAAGGTCATTAATCATGTCTAAGACGGGGTCTCTGGGAACTGTAGCCTAGCGACAGCTTTGCTATTATCTGAGTCCAGGTGACTAAGAGAGAAAAGTCTCCTGTGTTTCACTCTCAGATTTGACTGACAGTTATTAGTTATATTTTACTAAGAGAAATAAACTCTAGAAAGCAAAATACCAAAAGTCCCCACAATTTTACTTATTTATTTAGAGACAAGCTACCTTAAAACTCATTATCCTCCTGCCTCAACCTTCCCAGTATTGGGATTGCAGGTGTCCAACACCTCAATTAGCTAATAAATACAATTTGAAATTTCAAATTTTCTGTTAATGGCATAATTCATCAAATTATAAATTATAGTCTTAACTTTATCAATAGTGCTATTGATTATAACTTAGTTATTTAAATGGATTGAATGCCTGTGTGTTCCCCCCAAATTCCTACATTGAAATCCTAGCCCTGTGGATGATGGTGTTGGGAGGTGAAGCTTTTAGAAAAGTGGTTCTCCACCTGCAGGTAGTGACCCGTTTGTGTTGGAGGACCTTTTCACAGTGGTCACATATCAGATATCCTGGATATCGGATATTTACATTACAATTCACAGCAGTAGCAAAATTACAGTTACGAAGTAACTACGAAAATAATTTTATGCTTGGGGGTCACCACAACAAGAGGAACTGCATTTATAGGAAGGCTGAGAAGCAGTGCTTTGGAAAGTGGTCAGGCCATGAGGGTTGAGTCTCATGAATATGACTAGTACGTTCTGTGAGGACACAGACAGTACATGATGCCTCTCAAGAGGATGCTTGGTGGAACCCCACAATGCTGCCACCTTGATTGGCAGGTCACCCTGCCTGTCAAACTGGGAGGAGCTAATCTCTCTTGCTTCCAAGGCATCCAGTCTGTGCTACTTTTTATAGCAGCCTGAATTAACGTAACCATTATTTGGATTATAGCTTTTAAAAGCAAGATACAATACTTTGGCCCAAAATACACCAGTTTTAAATCCTATAACCTGGGCAAAGCAACACTAATCCTTCCAGCATCTCAGTTATCCTTATTTTGTTAGAGAAGAGATTCACCTCATGTCAGAGGAAAACTCAAGCTCAGAGCTTTGGCAGGTTGTGTACTAAGTGGGTCACACACAGGTCTCCAGGGGCAGAGATTATAAATTATAAACACCAAGCTATACCAGGAGTTCCTGCAAGCCAGTGCCCATGTTTCTGGAAACTCATCAAGTGCCATATCTGGCATTTGGTGTAAATCATGACTTTTGGTCACCTAAACTTGTTTCCTCTTGGGTTGTGCCATTCTGCTCTAGAAATAGCCAAAGGATGCAAGATCATCCATCTCTTTAACAGGGGTAGAGCAAGTGAGAACACGTTGCACACAAAAAGACTTGTAATGTCCAAGAACCGTGCTATTTTTGATCAAGCCAAGGTCATCTTCCCATCACCTTGTTTGCAGTCATTGAAACAAACAAACGAAAAAAATCTTTTCATGATAAAAGCTCATTTTCTTTTATGTACTTTTTATTGCTCAGGCATTAAACCAAGTCACTTAATTTCAATACATGGCTAAGGAGTGTAATCCTATGTTCCCTTCTTTTCTGGGGACCAACAGGACAGAGAAACAGATGGCCTTAGGCCTGCAGTAGAGAATGTAAAAAATAAGGCTGGACCACCTGGTCTTCGAGAGAGCAAAGGAGGGCCCCACCCAAGACAGGAGGCCTCACTGCAGTGTGAAGAGCGCAAGAGGTCGGGTGTGGCAGTTCCAGCATCAGTGGGCCCAGAGCTTGAATGGGTCAGAAGAGTGTGGCTCAGAATTGCTGAAAAGCCGCACTATTGGAGATGCTGGAGACTTCACTATTCATTGTTTGTCTGTTCTAAGCTTTTTGAAAAGGGAGCTTCTTTATGAGAAAGGTTCCTTTTGTGATAGTTTATTCTATGCAGCTGCTCTCTATGGAAGCTCCCTTCTGTTCAGCTGCTCCCCTCTGTGCAGCTGTTCTTTGTGCAGCTGCTCCTCTCTTGTGCAGCTACTCCTCTCTGTGCAGCTGCTCCCCTCTGTGCAGCTGTTCTCTGTGATGCTCCTCTCTGTGCAGCTGCTCTCTGTGGAAGCTCCCTTCTGTGCAGCTGCTCCCCTCTGTGCAGCTGTTCTCTGTACTGGTCCTCTCTGTGCAGCTGCTCCTCTCTGGGCTGCTGCTCTCTGTGGAAGCTTCCCTCTGTGGAAGAGCTCTAACTAAGACACAATAGAGTGCCACTGTTGTGCAGCCCCCAGTAAACTCACAGATGCAGGTTGCATGCCCCTATCCAAAATGCTGGGAACCAGAAGAGTTTCTGATTGGGACTGTTCTCTTTAGATTTTGGGCTATTTGCATATTCATGATAGCATCAAATCTTAGGGATTAAATTCAAGACTAAACATGAAATTTGTTTATAATATATGCACCATGCTTATATTTTAAAATAGTTTTACACTCATTTACTATTGTGTGTGCATGTGTTTGTGTGTGTGTGCACACATGTGCATGCACATGCATGGGTGCTCATGTGTGAAAGTCAGAAGACAGCTTGAGGGAGTCAGTTCTCTCTGTCTACCATGTGAGATGGAGGGATCAAACAGCACCCCACTCTGGGGGACACCCTGCAGAACAGCAAGCCATTCCCACCACACAAAAGCTCAAAAGAGCCAGCCAGTCAATGGAGAGACAGAACAACCCACAGGTACGGGCTTGTGGAAGCAAATATAAAGGAAGTAAAATGATAGAACTTTGGATGAAATGAAAATTTGACTATGACTTGATATTAGATGATCTGTTAAGGAACTGTGTTTGATTGTTTATGTTGATGACAATAATATTGTGATGGGAAATTTTTCTAGAGATATTCTTGCTAAATATTTATAGATTCAGTGAGGAGCTCAGTGAGGTTTGCATGAAGTTAATGTAGGAGAGACACAGGGTAAGAATAATGAAGCAAACTTGTTCTGAGTAAATTATTAATATGGGATGTCATGGTGCCCTCACCCTCACGGATCACAGTGAAGACCCACCCCCCGGATGAGAACAGTACAGAATCTTACATACACAATGTATTTTCCTGCACATGCACAACTATGATAAAGCTTAACTTGTAAAATAAGCTCCATGCAGACTGTTGACAGCAATAATAAAACGGAACATTTATGTTGTGCTGGTTAGTTTTTGTCGTCGTTACACAAATTAGAGTTACCTCAAGTAGGTGCCTCCATCAGATTGCCCCGTGGGCATGTATGTGTAACACTTTCTTGATTAATGATTGGTGTGGGAGGTCCCAGATCGCTGGGTTGGTGTCACCCCTAAGGGAGTGGTCCTGGGTTCTAGAAGAGGGCAAACTGAGTAAGCCAGGGGAACAAGTCAGTACACAGCACTTCTCCATGGTCACTGCCTCTGGGTTCCTGCTTCAGTTCCTGCCCTGACTTCCCTCAATGATGGCTGACATGGAAGTGTGAGAAAAAAAATAAAGCCTTTTCTCCCCAAGTTGGACATGATGTTTTATTATAGCAACAAGAAAGCAAATAAGGATATTTATTAATGTACTATAATTAAAGTGATTTAAAAGAGTTTACTTCTGGAATTTTCCATTTATGGCTTCCAGACCACAGTTGAATGCAGGAATCCAAAGAAAGTGAAATGGTACATGGAGGGACACCTGTGTGACACTCTTCTGTTAGCGATGCCTTCGTAAGCATATGTTTTCAAATGAACTAAATGTGGGTATCAATGAAAAAGGACATAGCACCTGTGCTCATTCAGGTGGATTCAGCTGGGTCTACCCACACATTTTCTCCCTTTATCACAGGCTTGGGGCACAAGGATCTGTCTGTGTCTGCTGCACCCTTCCCAAACAATAAGAACTGTAAAACCTGAATTAACTTGTCGTAATGGTTGCGTTTCTTTTATGTTGAATTCAAAATCCTATACCATTGCTACAACTGCTACTTTTTTGATAGTGATGTGAGCTAAAGGCTTTTCCAAGCACAATGAATGCAAAGCAGCATAATTATAGGCCTTTAAGTGAGCACACAACTTGCCAGTTTAATGCGAATTTGCATCGTATTTAGTGCTCAGCAAGCCATACACTGGCTGAGTACATACCTTCAGTGTCGTTCTTACAGACGAGAGGGGAGGAAACACCCCAGTCTGTGCGGCTGTTAATTGGCAGAAGAGGCCAAATCCATACTCTTTGGCTTGCTGTTTAATATGTTTAATAGTGTTTCTCTAAATAATGATGTTTCATTGAAGACTGACATTTTAGTTGCAGTAAGATAAAAATATATTTTGTCATTATATAAAATCAGTAAGTTAGATTAAAATGTAAATGATAAGATTTAAATTAAACAGCAGATTCACTGAGAGTTGGGTGTCCATGTGTATATGTGTGTGTGATGTGTGTATGTGTGTGTGTGTATGTGTGTCCGTGTTGTGTTGTGTATGTGATGTGGTGTGTGTGTCTGTGGTATGTGTGTCTATGGTGTGCATGTGAGGTATGTGTTGTGTGTGTGTTCTGTATGTGGTGTGTGTGTGTGTGTGTGTATGTGTGTCTGTGAGATGTGCATGTAGAGGTCAGATGTCAATAACCAGTGACTTTCTCGTTCTCCACTCTATTTTTTGAGGCAAGGGCTCTCACTGAACAAAGAGTTCATGGGTTCAGCTGGGCTGTCCGGCCATCGAGTCCCAGGGGTCTCCTGTTTCTACCTCCCCAGTGCTGAGGTGATAGGCACACACCACCACTGTGCCTAGCATTATCTTAATGTGGGTGCTGGGGACTGAACTCAGGTCCTCACGTTCACACAGCTAGATCTTTACAGGTGGGGCCATCTTCCTAGCAACAGCTGGTTTAGTTAAAACAATCTTTCTTTTTCTTTCTAAAACTGTGATGCATAGTTTTTCCATAAATTTTAAATGCTCTCAACAGTTTCAGAACAGAAGTTAGACTCTGAAGTAGTGGAGATGAACTTTCCACTGGGAAGGCAGATGGTGGCTGTTGGCATATCACTCAGGGAAAATGTGTTTCCTCCAGTCCTAACCTCCAAGGGTCTGGCTCTGTCATCCTGTCACCTCTTTCTGTTCTCCAGATTTCATTCCTGATGAAGTTCATCTTCATGGGATTCTGCAAGCTTATTGCACTACAAAATGCACAAAGATGAAAGAAAAATGGTACCAGAAACTCTGCCATGGAAAACAGAACCCCAACTTGTCAGCACAGATGCCTCTGGAGTCACTGCTTCTCACTTTCTCTCGGCTAGACACTGCCTTGCAGGGTTTTCCTTTAACAATTATGGACGATCAAAAAGGGACCAAAACCAAGACAATAAACCAAGCCTTCAACAGGGAGGTGTCTAAAGGAAATTCGGCAGGTATTGTAAAGGTAGCAAGAGGCAGAAAGGCAAATGAAGGTTCGGAGAAAGATGGGGCAGCTGGGACGAATCACTAGAAAGCTGAAGACATACAGGGAAGTCAAATCTATTACAGAGAGTGTAAGAGACATTCTCCAAAGAGAATCAATGAAGTGATGGGCAAAATGTCTGCCTGCAAGGAACAGGCAACCAGTGTTTGATTAAATACTAAAGTTACTTAACTATTTCACATCACATCCAGGTTTGGTACAGAAACTCATAAGCACTGACCTTCCCACCATCATCCTTTATGAGCAGGACTTTGATGATCCTGCTTGTTTCTCTATGTTGCAAAATGGCTGCCAGCACTCCAGCCATTAAATCCACATTCGAGATAAAAATCATCAGGAAGGAACAGCACCAGCCATAACTATTTGTTTTTAATAAGGAGCAAAGACGTCCGTAGAAATCTCTCTGGCCTTGTTTGTTTATGTCTCAGTGGCTGCATCTGTATCACCCTTAGGTACAAGAGAAACTAGGAAAACTACGACTTCTCTTGCAGTTTCCTAAGAGCAGGGCAGACAGTGGAGAAAGGTCGGCAGAGAGTGATGATGGGCTTGGACACCACAGTGACACACCATCTGATACTTTCAAAGTCAAACAACTACAGCATTGGAGGAGTGAAATTACCTGAATACACAGGCTGCAGAAAACCATATTCTCATTCTGTGAAGAGTTCTTATGAATCAGGAAGAAAAAAAACTGGGAAGTTATGAACAGCCTACAAATCCTAAAAGGCAGTTTACACAAATAACCATTCAACAGACAAAATGCAATTTGCATACATACCGTTGTCACTGGTCTTGGAAAGTAAACTAGCCCCAGAAAGCTCAGTGTTGTCAGCCTGAGGTAACATGTCTGCTGGTGTTGAGTGAGGAACTTCGAAGAGAAGGTTGGCTTGGCACAGGAACTCCAACACTAAGAATGAACCCAGTAAGATAATTAGGGGGTTGTCTTAGGGTTTTTATTGCTGTGAGGAGACACCATGACCACAGCAACTCTTATAAAGGAAACATTTAATTGGGGTGGCTCACTTGAAGTTTCAGAGGGTCAGTCCATTATCATCATGATGAGGAGCATGGTGATGTGCAGGCAGGTGTGGTGCTGGAGGAGTAGCTGAGAGTCCTACATCTTGCAGACAACAGGGAGTCAACTGAGACACTGGACAGTATCCTGAGCATAGGAGAACTCAAAACCTGCCTCCACATGACACACTGCCTCCAACAAGGCAGATATCACTCCAATAAAGTCACACCTCTGAATAGTGCCACTCCCTGTGAGCTTATGGGGGCCAATTACATTCAAACTACAAAGACACACTGAGATGCTTAACCAAGCATTGTATAGAATAGTTGATGAAATCTGTTAACTTTTCATTGAAAATAAGGTTACCAGTCTGGTGAGAAGGCTCGGTGGGTTAAAGCCTGGCACCCCAAGTTCAGATCCCTGGAACCCTGGTGAAAGCTGAATGCAAGAGTGCAAACCCTCCTGCAGTCTCAGCGCATGCCTACAGGGAAATGGGAAGCAGAGGCAAACAAATTTCCAGAAGTCAAGATCCAGCTTGCCTGCCTTACACACAGCTAAAGGACCCTACCTCAAAAAGTGTGCTGACATCTGAAGAGTGTTCTCTGAACTCCATGCCTTACATACATCCACACTCACACACATGAACAAGTACACACACACAAACACACACACAAGTACACACACTTACCACAAATCACACACTTATCACCTCTCTCTCACACATAACACTCATCACCTCTCTCTCTCTCACACACACACAACTACACACATTCATACACAAACAAGTACACACAGTCACCACAAATCACACACACAAACATACATTCTCTCTCTCTCTCTCTCTCTCTCTCTCTCTCTCTCTCTCTCTCTCTCTCTCTCTCTCTCTCTTACACACACACACACACCCCACTTCTGTTGTCTACCTCTGGATATAGAGAGGCAACAAGAAACATCCTTAAGTGGTAAAAGCTATTTATCAAAATAGCAAATGTGTGGTACTCACATATGCAAATATTTTTTGAAATGAAATAAGCTTCACATGTCTATTATACAGGAGCTGGTGAGATGGCTCGACAGGTAAGAGCACTTTCTGCTCTTCCAGAGAACCTGGGCTCAGTTCCCAGCATCCACATCCATCTGAAATTCCAGTTCCAGGAGGTCCAATGCCCCCTTCTGGCCTCCACTGGCACTGCATGTAGGTAGCACACAGACATGCATGCAATACATTTTTTTCCTTTTAATTCTACTCTCTCTCTCTCTCTCTCTCTCTCTCTCTCTCTCTCTCTCTCTCTCTCTCTCTCTCTCTTGCGGGGGGGGGGATCAAAACAGGGTTTCTCTGTGTAGCTTTGCGCCTTTCCTGGATCTTGCTCTGTAGACCAGGCTGGCCTCGAACGCGCAGAGATCTGCCTGCCTCTGCCTCCCAAGTGCTGGGATTAAAGGCGTGCGCCACCACCGCCCGGCTAATTCTACTTTCTAGATCTTACTCTCAGTGGCTCCTGGGAGGGTATTTCTTTTGTACACCTCCATGTTTTCCAAACTTTCTTCTTTAAACACACTTCTTTTTGTTTATTGATGCAAAATTACTAACAGTTGGGCATACAGCTGAGTGAGTTCTGACCAATGGCATCCTCCTGGGTCACCTGACTAGAATTAAATCCCTTTGTGTGACCATTCCTCTGGCCAGGCTCCCTCCAGCCTGCCACAGATCATTGTTTTAATTTTTAGAACGCTAAATATTCCGATGTGGGGAGATTCAAATGAGATCATCAAAACAGTCTTCAGGTTCAGTAAGGGTGACTGAAAAATACTTCTAGAGTAGAATGAGCTGTTTGTTGTATTAATAAACGATTTAAAGACCCATTGTTCCGAATCAAATTCTCTCACTAATTTCTTTCACTGCTCCAGTGATTAAATATGTTTGCGTACAATTCTGATGCCATTTCCAGATATGATTCCAGGAAGGAGAAGACTTAAAGCCAGGTTCTGGGCAAGGGGGAAGGAGACTCTGACCCCCAGGGATTTCTTCAAGGTGTACACAGCCCCAACTTCTCCCCTGTTTCCACCCTCAGGCAGCTTCTGCTGCAGCTGATGAGAGACAGACCTGAACCAGTCCACAGCATGAGGCAGCTTTCTACTTCCTAGGTTTATTACTGATACCTAGTAACTAGGCTCTTTGTGGGTGCTTAGTATATTAGGAACCCTCCAAATTTTGCTAGCTGTTAACAATGTACAGTGAATTGTTGTCGGCCATCTTTGCCAGCATGGAGCCTGCACTGTCTGGTGGGAATGGAGATATCAGCCTAGAGGGCCTTGTGGGAGTGCAAAGTTGTGTGGATGCTTCTAGCTATGCGCCCCCTGCTGGGTGTCTTCAGTGAAGGCCAGGGGTGCAGGGAGAGTGAAGGTACCCTGTGAGAATGCTTGTCACTGAGCACAGAGCTGGGGCACGAGGCTAACACTGCCAGTGGTACATTTGGCCTGGACCACACAGCTCCTGGGCTGGGGAGACAAGGAGGCCCTGAGGAAGGCACTCAGTCCTGGGCGGGCTGGCCTGGCAGAGCCTCTGTCACTCACATGCATGCAGGCACACAGCCCCCCAGATGGCCACTAATCTCACCTGGGCCGGCGACCCCTGCTGTGGTGAGGGGCTAAGGAGAAGTGGCATGCAGCCACCCTAGAAAGAAATGCATAGGATCCCCAGGCTGGGAGACTCTGGGCCATTCACCCCGCCAGGTTACCCTCAGTGTGTCCAAGATCCTCACATGTTCAAGGCCCTGACTATGTATCCCACATCTCACACACAAGTCCCTGTTGTGAAATAACTCTTTGCATGGAGCCTAGAAGTGACTTCTTTCACACTCGAACCCATTTCTAGCTGACTTACACTGTGTGCTACCGAGTGGGGATAGCTGTTAGACTGGAATGTTGAGGCAATCCTGGCTAGAAGAGTCTACATATGCTCAGTACAGAGTCACTTAAAAAATAAGAGATAGGTGTGATGACGAGTGCTTGGAATCCTAACAGCAGGGAGGCAGGAGATTGGACAGTTGGAGGCCGGTTGGGATACATAGTGAGACCGTGTCTCAGATAAAACTCTTGGCTCTAAAAGGCCTAACTTCTCATTGACTGACAGTATTAAACCAGGGAAAGGGATGGGGGGCATTGGGTTGCTGTTGGGACAATCCTGGGAAACATAAGTTTGTAAGACTCCAGGCTTAACTGGAACACTTTGGTTTGAGGGGAGCCCCTGCTTTCCATGCGTTTCACTATTAAACTGAAGGGAGCCCCTGTGTTTTGGGGGGGCTGGGCATTCAGTTGCAGCCTCCATTTCCATCCCCTAGAGGCTCCGTTTGCTGTTTGGTTGTGTCTGTATGGTGCAGACCCCTTCCATTTTTATGCTCTCTTCCCAGATGTGGCCATCAGGTTTTTGATACCTAGATGTGCTGTTAATGACCTCTGAGAGTCACTCAGCTCAGTTTGGAATGTGTTTCTGCCTTATAGAAGAGCTCGCCCAAGCCTGGGCTGAGCCATGAGAGTTAGGGCCATCTCTCACAAACGTGGAGTATTCCCTGACCCACAGGTCTCCGAAAGGGGCTCGGCACCTGCCTGCCTTCCCAGGCATGTGTGGGTTGGGAGCAGGCAAGAGCCCTACTCTCTGTCTTAACTTCTTGACTGAGGAACTTCACATCAGGGAGAGCTCTGAAATGCTCCCTGTCCTGCTCATCCTGTAGCCATCTGCTCTCTGGACTAGGGGGTGGGGAGGGGTGGGGCTGTGAAATTCTGGAGTCAACTCTCCTTCCTCGGGTCTAATAACACAGGCTGTTTGCTGAAACAGAAGCAGTGTTTAGGAAGCTCTGACTACGTCCACACATGCTACCGAGTTTACTTCCACCGTGTCCCTAACCCGAAAACAGCAATACATGTTTTGAAGGGTGATTGTGAGACGAACGGAATCTAATGCCTTTTTATTGCCTACTATTTTCTCCATTAAGCCATGACCTTTAACACACTTGAGCACCCTTGTACCCATTTCTTCATCCCAGACCTTCTCTTCTGTGCACACAATCCCGACACCCTCTGCACCTCATCCTGACTTTAAGATCAAATGGATCCCTCAGTAGCCACGTGCAGAAGACCAAAATGGAATCTCTATTTCTCACTCATCCAACAATCAGCTTCAAATAAAAGGCCTGACATTCTGTGAGACAGTTCAGAAGGTGTTCAAGATACTGGCATGGACAGTGATTCTTGAATATGACTCCAAGGGACAGAAAACAAAGCAAAAGTTGACCAATGGGATTATATCAAGCTACAAGCTGCACAGCCAAAGAAACAATGAACAAGGCAGACAACTACAGAATGGGAGAAAATATTTACTAAGTATTCATCAGGTGAAGGATTAATATCCAGATTATATAAGGACCTCAAAAACCCAAAGAAAAAGTCCCAAAGCAATCCAGTCTTAAGATGAGCAAATGATCAGAACAGATATTTCTCAAAAGAAATATAAGCAGCAATGGACACATGCTAAAGTGCTCAGTGCTGCCATCATTTGGTGCAGACCAAAGCTACAAAGAGATAATTCTTAACCCAACTAAAAGACAAAAACTTTTTTTTCTTAATTTAGAATATTGGTGAGGATGAGGACAAGGGGGGACTTCCATACGCTGTTGGTGGCAACATAAACTTGTATAGCCATAGTGGAGAGCAGTATCGAGGCTCCTCAAAATGCTAAAAATAAAATTACCATAGGGTCCAGCTATCCCACTCCTTGGTGTATATAAAAAGAAAGCAAAATTGACAAAGAGATATGGGCATAGGCAGGTGTAAGGCAGAACTATTCACAGTAGTCAAGAGGTGAAATCAACTTATTGCTCACAAACAGAGGAATGGATGAAAGTAGACACACATACACACATACACACACACACACACACACACACACACACACACAATGCTATTCAGACATGAAGAAAAATAAAATCTGGCCATTTGTAGCAACATGGATGGAACTGGAGGACATTATGTTAAATGAAATAAGCCAGACACAGAAAGACAGGCAGCATGAGCTCTTTCTCCTATGTAGAAACAAAGAAAAGAAGAATTGACCTGAAAGTAAAATATTGATTATGAGAAATGGAGAAGGTTGCATTTAATCAGTGCATGCTATCTGCATGTGTAGAAATATCCCATTGGGCCCCATTAATATGACAATTAATGTAAGTGAATCAAAAGTAAAGGAAATAATTATAAGTAGAGAGAAGTCAGCTGAGAGGCTGTGCGCAGGGCTCAGCTCTCCTCTGCTAGCTTTTTTTTTTTTTTTGGGTTTTTCGAGACAGGGTTTCTCTGTGAAACCTCTCCTAGAACTCACTTGGTAGCCCAGGCTGGCCTCAAACTCACAGAGATCCGCCTGCCTCTGCCTCCCGAGTGCTGGGATTAAAGGCGTGCGCCACCACCGCCCGGCCTCTGCTAGCTTTTGTAGCTACTGCTACACAGTTTCAGGAGCAATATGAAGACTGAAGCTGTCCGCAGCCATGTCCTTTAGGGCACATGACCAGATGTCTCTCCTATGCTTCACTAGCACCCAGCACTAAGGCTCTGAAAGAGAGGGGGCTGTTCCGGGGGGACCTTCAGCCTCTAGCCGCTGCCAGCCCTCATCCCAGGGCTAGAGTGAGTGAGGGACCTCAGTTACGGCAATTTCGTCCAGTGAGCTGTATGCATCCCTACAAGCACTGAAGTCATTTCATTTATTATAAACACAATGTAGCCATGAGAACAACTAGATTTTATTTTTAAAAATTATACAGACTTTATTGTAAAGAAGTTCAAATATAAAAAGCTGAATTCATAATAATGTCTTATGAAGCAACATCTTGACGCTTGGAGCATCTTCACTGCGGAATTCCTTCTGGCTTAAAATCTGTCAGAGGGATTAATAGTAAGAAAAACCTCATTTATTCTGGTGGAGTTTAAACAGTTCTATGGAACAGTGGGAATTCTCTGAAAAGATGTCCCAGGGGTCACCCTACTCAGTTACAGTCCTTAGTTCAAAAATAACAATCAGAAATGAAACAACAAAACCCCAACTTCCCTCTGTCTGTGCCCCGTTCTGGGCTTCGTGTACGAGGTTTGGTGAAAGGGTTCTATAACCCCAATAATTTTCACAAGCTATGGACCAGTCCGTGCTGCTCAGCTTTTACTATTGTGACCAAGTACCCGTGATAAAGAACTGCAAGATTTATTTTGTCTTGTGGTTGCTTGGCTCTGTTGTTTGGGGGACTGTGTTGAGGAAGAACATCGGGGCCGGGAGTGTACAGGGCACAGCTTCTCATCTCATGGTGGCCTGGAAGCATAAAGAAGGACAGAGACAGAGTCCCAGTATCCCTACTTCAGGGAACACATCAAACAAGTGACATAACAGCAGATCAACCTGCTAAAGGGTTTACCACATCCCAGTGGCGCCACTGGCTGGGTCCCAGGCCTTTCGTATATGTTTTCTTTGGGGCACTCAAGATCCAAAGTGTGACACAATCTGACATTGTCTGCTCCATAGATGAGAATGTTGAAGAACCATGAGATTGTCCTTATTGAATAGCTATTTCCTTTAAATTGAAACATGTCATCCAGATGAAGGCCCCATATGGCCTAGTCACCTGCAAGTCTTGGCAGAGAGCTACAGGGTGCAGTTTTGCGAGTTCTCACCATGCTGGGATGGGTTTGGGAGGGATGCAGCTGCCTTTGAAACACCCAAGCTTCCACATGTGACACTAGTACACTTGCTGGTTCACTAAGCTATACCTGGGTGAGATCATTTCTTTGGTCTGTCCTCTGTCCTCTCTCTGGGCTGAGTAGGTGGTTAGGAAATGCCTAAGAACAGCTCTGCTCAGGAGCTCAAAGAGAACTCACATGCCCCACTCCCTGTCTATCCACTACTGAAGGCTGGATTGCATCAGTCATGCTATCCACATGTTTGGAGATATCCCACTGAGCCCCATTAGTATGTACAATTAACGTAAGTGAATCAAAAAGAAAATAAAATAATTATAAACAGAGAAATGCTGATCTTCTGTATGTCTGGGGAGAGCATGGAGGTAAATTAAGTACATGCATATTTTTTTTAAAAAAAATCAGCAACTTATCCATCAGAATTAAAGATAGGATTATTAAAAATACAACAGTTTCACCAACATGTCATTTTGGAATAGCAACCACAGAGTTTAAAAGTTCCAAAAGTATTATTCTTTAAAGATACATTTAATGCATTTTTAAAAGATTTATCTATTTATTCATATGTACATATGTATACATGTGTGGGCATGTGCACATATCTGTGCAGAGAGGCTAGAGATGGCCTTGAATGGCCTGTTCTAACACTTGCTGCCTTTTCCACTGAACCTGAGGCTCCTGTTTTCTCAGCCAGGCTGGAAGCCAGCAAATTCCAGTAACCCTCCTGCCCCTACCTCCTGAGCTGGGTTGGAGATGTGCACCAGATGTCCAATTTGTTATGTGGGTACTGAGATCCCAAGTCTGGGCCTCATGATTGTGAAGCAAGTATCAGTGAGCTATCTTTCCAGTCCCACATTTAATATTTTTACATATATACAGTTCAGTACAGGAGTTCATATGGCATATACTTTAATAATCAATGGAAACATGTTGAAATTCAGACCAAGAATTTGTGGATAAGAATTTCAAAAATTCTAGTTGGTTTTTTGTTCTTGTGTGTGTGTGTTTCTCTTAAGTATTTTTTAGCCATTTTCCCTCTCCTGAGAGTATTTGTATGCTTAATTTGTTTAATTGGTTGCTTTGATAATTAAGAATAGAAAGACAAATGTCAAATTATCTCCTAGCCAAATTATCAAAAATTCAGAATTAGTGGAATTTTACTCTGTTCACACTGACTGTGGAAAAAGAGGAAGCAGCTGTATCTCTTCCTCCTTCCCTCCTTCTTTCCCTCCCTCTCCCCCCATCCCATGTGCGTGCACACACACACACACATACGCGCACACACACACACACACACACACACACACGCACACACACACACACACACATTTGAGCCTCTCAATATTAGTCCATCCTTATCATTCTGTTTCATTGATTTCATGTGATCCTGTGAAAGGAGTATTTTAAAAGTTGATGAGTGATCTATCACCAGGCTATTTCTCTAGAACACTAGTTCTCAACCTTCCTAAGGCTTCAACCCCTTAATACAGTTCCTCATGTTATGGTGATCCCCAACCATAAAATTAGTTTTGTTGCTACATCGTAACTGTAATTTTGCTACTGTTATGAATTGTAATGTAAATATCTGATATGCAGGGTATCTGATATGTTATCCCTGTGAAAGGGTCATTGCAACCCACAGGTTGAGAACCACTACTCTAGGATGATCAGATTGGGCTAGGGACATACATAGCTCAGGGGTAAAGTGCTTGCCTTTCTATGCCAGGAACAACTGGTCAACCCCACCTCAGGGGTCGGAGTGGTAGATTAGGAAGTAACCCACAGAGAGAAGCAAGAATTTAAGCACCCATAGGATTTCAGACAAGCTCAGGGTGCTTTTCTATGCCCCGACAACATGACATTCCTAGTTACTAGAGGATGGTAGAGACACATTCTTCTGCCTGGATCAAAGGATGGTACTGCCTCTGTTATGAGTTAAGGTAGCACAAGAAATGGATGTGGAAAAAACCTTGTATCCTAACACTCTCTCAGGAGTATCTCTCTGGGTGATAATTAAGCTCGCATCTTTGGATCAAAAGAGAAAGGATTTTCATCACTGTCCAACCTCCTTTTCAACTTCTTTTGTGTCAGCCCTTGCATTCCTTGTTTCAAGCATCACCAGGATGTTTCTAAAGAATTGTCTGCACTGTTGAACTAAAGACCATTATTCTACAGCGTGTAACCTACCAAATAGCTCTATAGAATTTTCTGTCACTGAGGGAATTTCTTAAGGCATATATTTCAAGTTAGACACAGCACGGGTAGAGCTACATGACTCTGGTTTTCACCTGTGGTGACATTAATGATCACGGTAATTGGAATTTGACAGAACAGCCCCTGCTTCCCGTGGCCCCTGAGGGCTTTACATCACGGAGAAAGTCACCTTCCGCTTTGGTGTTAATGGTGTTGATATGTGTGCTGCCATGAGCTGTGGATAATACAGGAGAAAGCAGCTGTGTCCTCCGGCCAGCTAGAAAAGGGACTCACAGTGAACCCTCTGCTGTGGCATCTCGAGTAATCACACCCCTCACAGTACTGCTCATGACTAACTTCCCACTCAGCAGGAGCGGAGCCAGGAAGTCTGTGTGTATTTCTACAGCAGATTGGGCTGAGGTGTAGCCTAGTGGTAGGGTGCTGGCCTAGCAGGCACAAAGCTCTGGGTCCTAGCCCCAGAATGACAAGAAATCCACAATGAATGCACAAAGATATTCCACATTTCCTGTGTCTTCCCTGTCCAGCACAGTATAAGGTCCTAGGAAGTCAGTCACTGCTGGCATAAGGCTTCAAGAGACAACAAGGGGCCGGGTGGTCATGGCACACGCCTTTAATCCCAGCACTCGGGAGGCAAAGCCAGGTGGATCTCTGTGAGTTCGAGGCCAGCCTGGTCTACAGAGTGAATTCCAGGAAAGGCGCAAAGCTACACAGAGAAACCCTGTCTCGAAAAACCAAAAAAAAGGGGAGGAGGGAAGGGTCTACCAGTCTACTAGGTGGCAGATGATGTTTAATTTACATTGCCCTCCTGTAATTTCCTCTTGGTCCTTTACCTTCTCATGCCCACCAAGACCACATGAGCATTTCTGCTTACTGTCCTTGAACCTAATCTTTGTCTCTGACTAATGAAGAGTCACTGGCAATTCTCCAGAAAGACCTGAGACTCAGGCATATTCAGCAACAGCCTGTCCTGGACACACACACACACACACACACACACACACACACACACACATACACTACAGCCTTTCCAAACCCCATATCTTATGCTATGTGTTCCATTTGCTTCAGCATCTGCCCTCTTTAATATGTTCCTGTTTGTCGCCCACCCCACCCCCGGCCGCCAACCCTCATGAGGAGGGAGGGCTCAGGGCTATTTTTCTTCAGACATCACATACGTAGAACTACATTTGCTGAGTAGAAGTCGCTCAGTGAATATTTGTGCCATTAATTTCAGACACTTCCATTACTTCTACATTTTTAGAAATAAAAAATGCTCAGATATTTGCATAGAGTCACCTCAACATCTAATTTTCTTACCTAGAACCTTATCAAAAGGCTCTATTTAGGACGCAAAGGGGAAAAAAAGAAAGTGGAGCTGGTGGTCCTGCCAGAAGGAAATAGAAAAGAATCCCTTCTGTATCAAGGAAAAATTGAGACTGCTCTGTGGGGCCAGCCCTCAGTTTTCAGAGCCAGGATCTCCTCCATTGTTGGCAAGGACTTGAGAGCCTCTTCTGACTTCTGAAATTCCCCAGAGCCCCAGTTGCCACATCCTTTGGTCTCTATCTCTGGGGGCAGGACATCTAATACATTTTTTGGGGGAGGGTCTATATGTATTGAAGGGACAACGGCCTCGGGCGAGGGTGCCTGTTCCCCAGTGCTTTCGCAGATGTAGTGTGCCCACTGACATAGTGGACATACTCCACAAACTGTTCTCAGAGGAGAGTCTCCCAAAATCTAGCACCAGTATCTACTTGTTAAAAAAAAATGATTAAGTGAAACAAGTCAGCCACAAAAAGACTAATATGTTCTTAGCTACATGTGGAATCTGAAAGTTAATTTCAAGGAAATAGAATGGGGCATCAGGGAGGGAAACCTGGGGAGGTGTTAGGAGGAAGGGAAGGGAGTTGATAAGAGGGGCACCTGGGAGGAAGATTAACTCCCAGCGCTCTAGACCTCAGTTGGAACAGTGTTGTCAATAGTTAACTTGAGTATCTCAAAATAACTGGTAGCCAGTGAGATGGCCGAATGGGTAAAGGGGCTTACAGCTCAGACTGATGGCCCGTGTTCCATGCCAAGGGCCCACATGGAAAAAAAGAAGGAAGAGATTTCAGCAAGTTGTCCTCTGACATTTTTACTTATGTATTTCATGTGCGTGATGGGGGTGGGAGGCCATGGCATACCTGTGGAGATCAGAGCCTCCTTCTACCCTGTGGGTCCTGATGATCCCCCTCAGGTCCTCAGGTTGGTGGTAAACACCTTCACCTGCTGAGCACCTAACAGGCCCGACAGGATTTTGAATGTTCTCAACACAAAGACATAATAAATGTCTGCAGTAGATACACTGTTAGCTAAGACTCCATCTGCCTCTTCTTTCCCTGCTTCTCCTAGCAAGGTGAGGGGTATGACTACCCTGTGTCCTGTTCTCTGCTACCCTAGAACCAGTTAAGGACTTCTGGTGGAAACTTTAGGGACAGGGAGAAACAAGGAGGAAACTCCTGTCTGTGAGAATAACTTCTTTTGCTCTCTCCCGTCTGCCAGAATGTCCTTTTTGCTCTCCTGACTAGAGGGAGGGGATGGAAAGAAAGGCAGGCACTCAAGGCCTTGTCGCTAATGCTTCTTAAGCCTTCCTCATTCCTTCTCCATCCAGGCTATTTTGGAGGCTGGATGCATCTGACTGGAGCCCCCAACAACCTCATGAATGGATATCCTGCCCCTTTCTATGGTCAAGGAGGCTACAAAACCCTCACATCATGGCTGCAGAATTGTGACCAGCACTGCCTTCAAAGCCCATGCTATCTTTGCTTCATCCAGACACAGGGAGGAGGGCTCTGCCTTGAAAACAAGCAAGCTCTTCCAAAGGACGTTGCTCTGTGAGTGACAGCTCTGCTAGGTCCTTTGTTGGCAGCTGGTAGACATTCTGGGTCCCCGAATTGACCTTTGTGTTCTGCAATCTGGGGTGACTAGCTTCAACTCTTGATCACAGACAGTGGTGGCTAAACTTCTGTCCTCCCTGCCAAGCTGGCTGCTCACCCAGTCACTGAGAGCAGAGCAGCTGCAACAGTGTCACCCCTGAGAAACCTGGTAGAGGTCTAAATTCAGACCTGGCAGGTCAGAAACTCCGGCAAGCCCTGCAGAGGATTCCCATGCACCCTAATGGCTGGAGAAACATGCTGCCATAGCTTGGTAACTAGAACAAGAAAGGAGCCCAGAGGATAGATGTCCCCGACCCCACAATGTGCTGACTTCCTGATTACTAGCATGTGTGGGTGGAGGGCCAGCCAGGGCAGGCCAAAGTCCCCAGGGGATGGTCAACACATAGAGTGCTGGACAAACACCACGTGCTGCAAACCTGATGTAGGTCAAGGTAAGCCATGTGACAGAGATCGAAGGGCAGTGACCCCTTGGGGATTCTGAGTAGAGCCGCAGACAGACCTGAGCCACCTGTGACTTATGTAGTGGAAGGGTACACAGTGTCTCTGCCACCTGGGTGGACCTCAGCCAGGGCAGATAGAAACTGCCAAAGAATTTCATGGTTGGAAAGCACGGTTGCATCTTTCTGTGATGTTCCTCTTGTGGGAATGGAAAAGTCTCCTTGTGCTTGGGCCATTACATGCTTGGGAATCTGCATGCTTGAGGGAAGTAGGGGTAGAGGGAGGAAGGCTGTCAGAATTCCTGGAGTTGGGATGGCAGATCACCAGGAAGGTCATTGCGACAGACACCTGCATCCAAGATAATGGCACCTGTGACAGTTGCCATAGGAAGAAACATACAGAGCAAAGAATGAGACATGCTAGGAATGTGTTTGTTTCTCAGCATGGTGCAAAGAGAGAACCCACTGATCAACATATACTACATCTTAGACAACTCCTTCCCAACTAAGACGACGTGACACCAATCAGACTGTTTGTGACCCCCAGGAGCACATCTAGAAGGCAGTACCCAGTGGGATTTCCTTTGTTATCTCTCCACGACCACATATGTTACAAGGTGACAATAAGACTCAGGTACAAGGAAGGAGTAGTCCAGGCTTCTTAATAGTCACACTCTATTGCAGTTCATAAGAAAATAAAAGACTGTTCCAAAGGGCCCCCATGCTCTTCTTCTGTCCCAGAATCCCCTGCCTTAAATTTGCTCCTCTCCCTTAAAAGTTTAGCTCAAGGAAAAAAAAAGCCTGATGGTCAGATTCCATGCTAGCCACCTGTTTCCTTCATTCCTCCTGGGAATCCAGTTGCTTATAGTCCCATGTGATTGACATCTATGTGCTTCTACTGATAACTCCCATCCCCGAGGGTGAGAATGTGTCTGTTTAGCTCATCAGTGCCCCCACAATGCCCAGTGCAACACCTGCTAGGTGCACAAGAATAAGTATTGAATGAGTGAGCTACCAAAGTGATGCTCATTTGATCTAAGTTCTGCATTCTTCCCTCCACATGTCCATCTTCCCAGGAATTCCATTGCTGTGCGTGACCTCCATGACAGATTGTACTCCCAGAGTAGTCAGATGTCAATCCCTTGCCTTCCACCTATTACCGTGTGACCTTGGGAGTTCCTTCCAAATCCACTTTTGTCCCCTGTAAAATTCAGTTGTACAACACCTAACTTCCCGGATCAGGAAGAATAAATACACTGTGCTCAGCTGTGGGGACAGAGAGCCTTCCCATTCAGGTATCGCAATGTTCTAGGCACTATCGGAAGTTCTTTATGCACACGTCCTACTTGATTCTCACAGCAGCATAATGCGGAAGGGACTTGTACTCTTTGAACCTTGTAGATGAGGAAACAGAGGCATGGTCAGAGAGCATGAATGGGCATGACTGTCCTGCTCTGTGCCTACACACTGGTCAAACCTTGTGTTGCCTCTCACATGGTGACTCCTGGGAAGCTGCTGTTTATCTTACAGAATCAAGGACCTCTTCAGAATGGCTCCCGAATGATAAGGGCTGTCACAGATTCACTGTTTATTTTCTCTTGCCTCAGGGAGTCAGAAACCCAGAAACCAGAATGACCGGGAAATGCCATCACTGGAGTTCCAGGAACGTGTTCTTCCGCTGCAGTGATGAGCTCTGTGAGGACAGATGGCCTTTGTTAGGCAGCTTTGGCACTTATATCTCACATACTGTCACAGAAGTGGCTCCAGTGTTTTGATCCAGAGGCAGCAGTGACTTCTGTCAGTTCCAGTCAGCCTCAGGGAATTGGTTTACTCCTGAACAACAACCACAGGAGACAAGCAGTCAGGCAGATGCACCTCCTAAAAGAGCATTTTTCTAGACAGTACTGGTCCCTTGATGTACAGGTGCCATTTCCCAATGACACACTCAGACCTTGGCTTCTACAGTATGCAGTACCATCTGTTTCCATGGACACTGTGCAAGGCTCCATATCCACAGATTCAATCACCCACCAGCCAACTAGTTCCAGTTGCCAGGTTAGAGCGGGAATGGTGCTACATACTAGAGTTTTTTCAGTCTGTCAAAGATGTGTCAATAACACTTGTATAATAACACAGTATAACAACTATTTACACAGCATGCATACTATTTTAGGAAAATAAATCATATAGATATGAATTGAAGTATTAAGAAGAGTGTGTATGGGCTATAGGAAAATGCTTGACCATTTTCTTTATAAATTTTTACTTATGTATTTATTTATCTGTTTGTGTGTGTGCACAAGCGAAGTGTGTGTGTGTATGTGTATGTGTGTGTGTGTGTGTGTGTGTGTGTGTGTGTGTGTGTGTATGCAGAGGCTAGACAGGAGGATGTTGGGTATCCTACTCTATCTCTCTTCACCTAATTCCCTTGAGACAGGGACTCTCACTGAACTTGAAGCTTGCCTAGCCAGCTAGCTCCTGGGATCCACCTGTCTCCACTCCCAACCCTGGTGTTATAGTCATGTACAGCTATATACAGAGTTCGTGGTTGTTGTATTGTTTTTGTTTTGCATGGGTCCTGGGGATTTGAGCCTAGATCCTCTCACACAGCAAGTACTCTTACCCACTGAGCCATCTCCCCAGCCCACCCTTTTTAATAAGAACTTGACAATCCATGAATTTGGGTGCCCACTGGGAATCCTGAGGCCAATGCCTCAAGGATACTGAGGGATGAGTACAGACTTTTGCTTTTTATGGGGATGAATGGACAAAGTAATTGGAGTATTTCATGGACAATAAACACTCATCAAATAATGAAAGAACAAAAACTCAGTTAAGAGGTGATGAAGCCATTTCAACATGGTAGAAACCATCCGGTCAGAGGTCTGCTGGTCATTGCAGCACTGTGCTTTGACGGGGCTGATGGGAATACTCACCCTTTGGGTTTTGTTTGTCTTTGTTTCTTTACATTTATCTTTGATATATCTAGATTGACCCAAAATCTCCTTTGTAAGTAAAATCCTGGTGACAACCAGTTTTATTGATTTCATTTTTTCATTATAATATCTCAACCTAACAATATCAAGCTTATTAAGGGGGAAGAATTAGGCTTTTATTAAATAACAATCTAATAATTCAACCAGTAAAAGTAACCCAATTAAAACAGCCTAACGTTCTGGAAAATATTTCTCAGAGGAAGACATGCACATAGCTAACCAGCATTTAAAAATGATCTCTTACTGGTCATCAGAATGGGGCAGATCAGAATCCAGGGCGAACAGCTACAAACCAGCCAGCATGTGAGAAAGAGGGGCTCTTATCCACGGTTAACAGGAATGCAAATTTGTGTGGCTACTGTGGGGAACACAACAGAAGGTTCTCAAAACAGTCCAAGTAAACCACCATGTGATCCAGCAATCCCACCATGGGGTACGAACACCCCTTTCAAGGGGGTGGGCAGAGTATATGGAGGAAGAAGATGAAGTTAGTCAATGTTAAGATGCTATTGACAGGAGGAATAAGTCCTAATGTTCTATGGCACAAGGGGGGGCAAACATAATTAGCAACAACACACTTCGATCTCAAAACAGAAGGTGGGAGCTGGAATGTGCTCACTGAAGTAAATGATCAAAATTGTTGTCAATTAACCTGAACCACTACCCAATACACCCATAAATCAAAACATCACATTGCACCTCACAAATATGTACAAAGGGGGGCCAAGTAAATATTTTTAAAAGAACTTACATTGCTCACATTCGTTCTTTGAAGCATATTCTGTGGAAGTATCAATTGGGTGAAACTCCAATGTATAGTTAGTTACCTTGTCTAACACATTAAATAATGAGACCTGGCTTACAAAACTATCCTTTACAAAAAAAGACTCCTAGTCATTTCTCATATGAAGTTTTAATAAACTCTATAACTCGGTACCATTTGTTCTTGAGGCAAGATTTATAATTCCATAGACTATGATGGATAACATACCGGTTAAAACACTCAGACATCACTCATACGCTGCAAACCTCAGGCAACTCACTCCCTTAGTCTTGGGTCCCTTTCACTGTGAAATATGGAGGCAGGGGAAAAAGCCCAGTGAAAGGCATATTATAAACACACAATAAATGGTAGCTGTCATTATTTTTACTTCAATTTTATTCCTTTGTAAGTTAGAAATGAATGGGGAAAATGATAGGGAATTTTCCTCAGACCAATCACACCCCCAAAGTGATCTGCATTGTATAGCTACTTAGGACTCATTGAGAACAAAGAAGTCAGGAGAATACACTAGACATTTCACGAGAGTCTAAATCCTTGGCTAAATGCTGTAGGACTTAAGATGTATCATGCCCCCTGAAAGGCCCATCATTAGTTTCCTTTGAATAAAATGCTGCCAGGGTTCACTTGAAATGTATTTCGAGTAATGTGGATTGTAAAAACAAACAAATAAACACACACACACACACACACACAAAAAAAAAAAAAAAAACAAAGTCCTTAAAAAAAAAAGTAATTGTGCAAAGCTCATTCCTCTCAAGCACGGATTTCTATTTCTCAGGGGTAACTGGTGGAATTACCACCTTCCATGGCAGCCTCAGGAGTTAGAGCCACAGCTGTCTCAGTCCACTGTGTGCTGCTCTAACAGAGTCCCACAGACTGTGTGCTTTATAAAGAACAGAGATTTCTTTCTTGTAGCTCTGGTGGCCAGATCTGGTGAGGGACTTCTTGTCAGTTGTGACATGGTAGAGGCCATCACATGAAGAGGCATGGCAAGAGAGATCCAAGTTGAAACCTAATGCTCCCTTTACAGCATTGACCCCTTCCTGAGGGTGCAGCCCTCATGGCTTAGTTGTTGTCTTAGATAAACACCATGACCAAAAGCAAGCTGGGGAGGAAAGGATTATTTGGCTTGCGCTTCCATATCATAGCCCATCATTGAAGGAACTCAGGACAGGAACTCAAGAAGGGCTGGAACTGGAAGGCAAGAGCTGATGTAGAGGCCATGGAGGGGAGCTACTTACTACTGGCTTGCTCCTCATGGCTTGTTCAGGTTGCTTTCTTATAGAATCCAGGACCACCAGCCTTGTGACAGCATCACCCATCATGGGCTGGGCCCTCACAACTCAATCACTAAGAAAATTCCCTATAGCTGGATATTGTGCTCAGCTGGTTTCCCCTTTTTATTCAGTCAGGGACCTCAGTGCACTTCTGTTAACCCAATCTAGAAACTCCCTTGAAGGCATGCTCAGAGGCTTGTCTCTTTGGTGAGTCTAGATCATTTTAAGTTGCCAAGATTAACCATTACCTCCTCCATGAAATCCCACCTCCCAAGCCTGGGCCTGCTATCTCGGTCTCGTGAGTGAGCACAGAAGCAACTATCTGGTCTTAGCTGCTAAGTCTTCAGGCGCCTGCAGTCTTAGCTGGTGGCTCCGATTCCCAACCCTTAAGAAACTGTGTGAGATAACACTTGTTGTTTTAAGCTGCCATGTTTTAGGATAATTTGTTATTCAACAATAGCTGACTAACAAGGGTATGACCTAACTGAAAAGGCTGTCCTTGCACTTAGAGAAAAAGATACACGTAACACAATTAAACAAGCTGCAGGGATGAGAAGTCATTACTATTTAGGGAGGGAGCACTGCAGGATAGGTAGACTGTCCCCTCCCCCTTACAGCAGCTATGCACACGGGCTGACGTTTGCCTAATGTATGGCTTTACAGGTTGTCCACAGCTCAAAATACTTCCGTACTGGTAGTAACTGGCTGTCATCCAAGGCTCTCAGTTGTCCCCCATCTCACCTCCACTGGGCCTACCCCATAGTGACCAAAGCATCAGCTGCTGCCTTGGACCCTAAGCCCCTTCCCATCCACAGAGCCAGTGCCAGCCCAGGGTTCCCCTGCTGGCCAAGCTGGAGGGATGACCCAGAGCAAGTATGTGGTGGCGCTGTGGCCCCAAGCCACCCCTCTGCCTGCTCTAGTGACACTCTGCTTTGCTGCTACAACATAACAAAAAGAGACTTTATAAAATTTCCTTCCCAAAACATTGTGGCCCTTCATGATTCCAAAGGGCTAGATCTAGAAATGTAAAGGAAACTTCGAGTCTTAATGGAATCAAGTCAAATAAATTTTAAAAAATGCATATTGTACAATATATTCTGCATATTAAATACATGCTTTATATGAAATATATTATAAATGTAAATATACAATAAATTTGACTTGATGCTATAAGATGCTACGCACACACACATACACACACAGATCTAGAACCATATGGGCAAAAGTGTGATTTGATTCTTAAATTTTTAACTGACAATTGTGCATGTCTGTGACACAGATTTGATATTGTTGTGCAAGTCTACAATGCAATCCTCAGATTGGGTGAATGGGGGTATTCAGCACCATTTCTTTGTGCTAGGAACCTTCAACATCCGCTCTTCTAATTATTTTTGAAATACAGAAGAAGTTCCTGTTAACACTTGAGTGGCCCCAAGTGTTGTAGATCACTGGTGTCTAATGATCCTAGCTAGATGTACTTATAGACGTGCTAATCCACCCTTTTCTATCCCCTCCTCCCCATGCTTCTTAGCCTCTTTTTGCTTGCTTTTTTGCTTTCATTTCTTGAGACAGGTTTTCTCTGGCTGTCCTGGAACTCACTTTGTAGACCAGGCTGACCTTGAACTCACAGACACACGCCTGCCTCTACTTCCTGAGTGCTGGGATTAAAGGCATGTACCACCTCTATTCTGTTTTGAGTGTGTGTGTGTGTGGGTGTGTGTGTGTGTGTGTGTGTGTGTGTGTGTGTGTGAAGAGTGGCTTGGTTTCCAGGTCCTTTGTTTTTCTTCTTTATTTTAAGCATGAACCCTTAAGTAACAAGTGTAGTTGAAGTTTTCCTGGTCCTGTCTGGCCCACGTCAGGACAAACCTCTCTCACTAGCGTCCCCCAAGTAAACACACAGAGACTTATATTACTTATAAACTATATGGTCGTGGCAGGCTTCTTGCTATCTGTTCTTATATCTTAAATTAATCCATTTCCATAAATCTATACCTTGCCAAGTGGCTAGTGGCTTACCAGTATCTTACATCATGTTTCTCCTCATGGTGAGTGGCCGAGTCTCTTTCTGACTCCACCTTCCTGTTCCCCCAATTCTCCTCTCTGAAGTAAATCAGCACTGCCAGGAACAGACATGTCTCATTGTCCAGAAAGTCTAAATTTTTAAAACATTTAAAATGCCATATTCTGTAGGTCTTTGAAGTGTTTGAAGAGTACCTATCTATCTGAAATATATCTATGTATACCTAGAAAACTTAACTAACATGGTTACAAGTTTGACTATCATAGAAGACTATTAATCTATATTTTTAATTATCCATTACAATCTAAATGAGTTACATAAACATAATACCTCAAATAAGAGTAGAAATATATATACAGTACAACAAAATTAAGTTTAAACTTGTATCAATAAACTAAAATCCATAGCAATGTAAAACATTTCTAAACAAGTTGTTACTCTTTAAAAGTAGGTTAATTAATCTACCCTTTCATCCAATCATATCCATATTCCCTTTTTTTCTTTAGAAAGAGATTGCATTTATAATCAACCTGTTTTAAATAAAAATATTGGTTTTTCTCTGTCCCACACCAGAGGGCTCTTTTGATATGGGACACAAGAATCCCTCAACCTTTTATTTTAAGAATATGCTTGGGTTTAGAGGAGTGAGCCAATTTTATCTCCAAAGCCAGTTTGGTATACTTGGGAATTTGGGCATAGCTTCTCATACTACTTCCTGCTGGATGAGGGCACTGTTCTTGTGGGGACGTAAAGAAAATTTTAGGATTATGGGGTAGTCCGTGAGGCTGCATTGTCTGAGCCAGTCACCTTGAAACTGTTCTGGATGTTGGATCATCTGGGCCATGGTGCCATCGGAGACCTTTCAGGGGGTCTTGGCTGGTCAAACCTGATGCATCTTAATCTGGAACAAATCCATAGCCTCTTGCTTTCTGTGGAAACAAAAGCAGAGCCTCCTTTCCAAAGCAACATATCCTTAGATCCAAATTTTGATGTCAAAGGGGACGCTAGTGGGAGAGATTTGCCCCGACTGCCGGCAAGCGGGAACACAGGAAAACTGCAGCTACAAACAAGTCCTTCTTGTTTTCTGAACTGTTGGGTTTTCACGTCCCAGGTGAACACTCCTCCCTTAGTTGAATCTGCCTACTGGAAAGTGCTGAGCATGGCACCCAGCACTTAGTACGTTCTTAATAAATGTCATCTCCCTTCCTTTTATTTCCCCCCTGACAAATACCAAGACCTTGTTCATTGATAGCAGAGGTTTTTGAAGACAAACATGTCACTAGTTTTCAGAAGCAATGGCCATGAGGGACCAGACCACAGCCAGCCTGGGCCTCTTTTGGCCCCTGGAAAAGGTTTATGATGTTTATTTTGATGACTTAGGCAGCCCTGAGCATTTCTCATTTGAAAAGTCTTATCAAAGAATCTGTTGCCTTCCACTGCTACCTAATGAGCATCTTGGGTGGAGGCTTAGCTGACCTTCTACAAAAGTAGGAGTCAAGGATTTCAACTGTAAAGAAAGGGATCTGCCCATGACCAGGCTCTCCGGGTGGGCCATGGGTGATGTCATTCCAAGGCTATGTTCCACACAGAGCTGTTGGCCCAGGCACTTGAAGCATTTCCACTCCAGTGGACCATGTGCCAAGTCCTTGCCCCTGGGGGCCTCTGCTTCCCAGTCAGCAAGCTGGAACTAGTGATTGCCTGTATATGGGGAGCTCACCCACTGAGAGTACACATCAGATAGGGTCATAACCCTCCTCTGGCCTGTCTTACCTAAGGGCTGAGAAACTGAAAGTTTTGGCCAACTGAAGGTTCCTGAGACTGCTTTGTCTTTGGTTCAGGTGTGACATGGCACCATGTCACATGGTAATTAAAGGGTAGTTAAGCCAAAATTCAAAGGCAATCCAACCCATGCCTGTAATATCAGCACCCAGAACCTGGAGGCAGAAGGATCAACCTAAGCTACACAGAAAGACCCTTAAGGGGGAGGGGAGAGCAGTGCAGAAAATATAATAATATATGTGAGAAAAAGAGACAAAAAGTTTAATAAAAAAAGTAAAGAGTAAAGTTTAATAGAAAAAAACAAGCAATTTATAAAAGGAAAAATACAAATGGCTAACATGTTTTGAAAATACCCAGCTTTGGAGAGATTGCTCAGTCAGTCAAGTGGTTCTGTAACCCACACTGAAAAAAAAAGCTAGGTAGGGTAAGGTAGTATGTACTTGTAATCCACAGCTGGGGAGGCAGTGACAGGAAATCAGTGAGTTCCAGGGTAGGGGGAGACTTTCTTTCTTTAAATAAAACCCAAAATTTTTAAAGAGTGCAAGTTACCCAAGGAACAACAGATACACACAAAATGAAAAAAAAAAAAAAAGAAAGAAAATAGCCAGCCTCTTGTCTAGCATGTGGGAAACCCTGGCTTTGATCTGTAGCAGTGGGAGAAAAAAAAAATGAATAGATCCAACTTCACAAAGAATCAAGGAAATTAAAGATCCCTAAAGTGCATCAGTGGCTTTATTTGTGTAACTGTCAGATGGAAGGAAGGAAGCCCTCAACTATGGCACCCATAATCCCTCCTAGAAAACAGCTTTGGAACTGGCCCTCTAGGTGTTCATGGTGAAAATGGGTTATATTTATCCCCCAGTTTCAGCCTGAAATATTTTAGGGTTGCTTCTTCATGGGGTGGGGGAAAGACAACACAGCATCAGTGAAGGTCCTTAATGGGAAGCTGGTTCTTTCTGGCTAAACCTCTGGCCTGGGTAGAGACCTAGCATTCCAGTTGGGCTGACCAATCTCAAGGAACTATCCTTCAGTATGGTAGTACCATCCTTAGGACACCTTAAGCCTGGGGTGGAATAATTAGCCCTTCAATGAGATAGTGTTCTCTCTCTTCTGTAAATTCCTGCCCCTGGGTCTGTGTTTTGCAGGGCCACAGCCAGGAAGCTTCACGGTCAGCTGGTTACGTAAGTAGCTCCAGAGCAAGGCGATGGATATTAGACAATAGGCAAACAGCAAATGTGATGTGAAAAATGTTCACAATACAGTAAAAGAGAAAATGGTTACAAAGCTCCACCTTTCACTGAGTATAAAACACCATGAACCAAACACTATGACATGTCCACTATTCATGTACTCCTAAAGAAAAATAAATAAAAGGGATGTATTTTACAGCAAGGGAGCTTTGTTGATGCTGTATATCCTTTTTTGATGGGGTCTGGGGCAGGGAGCTGGCCCCAGCTGTGTAGCTGAGAGTAGAAACTGACTATGGATCCCAATGCCTCCTTCCTAAGTGCTGTGATCACAGGCATAAGTCATCACATCCAGCAGACATATGATTCTCTAGAGGATGCTCCACCATTGTGTCTAGAATTTTCTTCTAGATGCCCATTTTGTAAATCCTGATGCATGTCTGTTAGAAAGGCATCAGCCACTGTAAACAGCAAGTGAAAAATCTCCTTTTCATTGGGGTTGGGACATGAATAGAACACGTGAATTTCCAAACCATTGACATGCAGTAGTGAATATAGGATAGTCCATCCTATGCAAGAAAAGGATGCCTGGCTTTTGTCTCCAGGACGGTCCATCCTGTGCAAGAAAAGGATGCCTGGCTTTTGTCTCCAGATCCTTGGAGGGCCTTTGTTTTTTATGGCAGGCCCAGATCATTTAGTGCAAGCCAGTGAGGTGGATGACAACTCCTTTGTTTATGTGAAGGAGATGGCTCAGGATTGGGGCTGGCCATAACAAAAGAGTGAGCCACGTGATAGAGGTTGGGTTCTCTAAGTCACATGATATCAACCAACTGCTGGGGAGGGATTGGAGACTGGAGATTGAGTTCAAATGAGTCTACCCATCATACTTACACAATAAACTCAAGAAACAAAAGTTCCTTCAAAAATGTACACTTAAAAGAAAAAATAAAGCCGGGCAGTGGTGGCGCACGCCTTTAATCCCAGCACTCGGGAGGCAGAGGCAGGCGGATCTCTGTGAGTTCGAGGCCAGCCTGGGCTACCAAGTGAGTTCCAGGAAAGGCGCAAAGCTACACAGAGAAACCCTGTCTCAAAAAACAAAAACAAAAAAAAAAAAAAAAAAAAAAAAGAAAAAATAAAACAGGCCAAGTGGCACAGGACTGTAACCTCAGCTAGTCTGAAGGCTGAGGAAGGAAAAGCAAAAGTTAAACACCTGACTGGCCTACAGAAAGAGCTCAAGTTGAGCATAGGAGACCTGTCTCACAATAGAAATTCAGTAAGTAAGTAAGTAAATAGATAGATAGATAAATAAATAAATAAATAAATAAATAAATAAATAAATAAATAAATAAATAAAGGCTGAGGCTATGGCTCAAAACCATGCAAGAGGCCCTGGGTTCAATCCCCAGAACTACAGAAAGAAGGAAGGAAGAAAGAATTGAAACTGAGAAACAAAAATAAACCTTTCTTCTTTATAACTTACTTATCTCAGGCACTTTGCTACAGTGATTAAAAAAAACTGACTGACACAGATGGAAACTGACTTTTTCTATAAAAGAAAAAGTGTGTGTGTGTGTGTGTGTGTGTGTGTGTGTGTGTGTGTGTTAGGAAGCTGGAGGCTGACTACACTCACCTGTAATCCCGAAGCTGGGGCGGAGAGGAGGGGGAAAAAGGCAACAAATTTCATCCCAAATTATGAAAAACACTAAATCTAAATAAAAATTTTACTCAACTTTTAATTTAAAAAAATGACCAAGGAAGAGCAAGTGGAACTATGTCTCCAAGTCAATCAGAGGCCTAATCGTGACTATCACAGAGTTCCTTTCAGCAAAAACAAAAGGTTTCTCTTGTGCCACCTGAAGTTCAGAGTTAAGGAGGATGCCCAGGCTGCAGCTGGCTTGGAGGTATCAACAGTTACTGATGAGCAATATCTAACAAGAAGGAATATCATGGTCACTGCTCACACATGGGCTCTGGCAATAGCATCTATTCCACTGCCTGCTGCCTATGATGGACAAAATTCCACATCCTTTCTAACCTGTCACGGGCAGAAAAATGGAATAACCACATTCATTTCTTTTTAAAGTATCTTTTATTCTTTGACAATTGTATGCTTGTATATAATGTATCTTGATCCATCAACCAAAAGGACATTTGTAAGTCAAACAAGGGTGAGCAGGCTCAGTGGAGCTAGGGCATCCCCACAGTGGATTCTGTGAAGCTACCCCCCCCCCCCAGGAGTGGATTCTATGGAGCTCCACCCTCTACCCCAGTGAATTCTGTGGTGTTTTGGAATGTGTTCTCCATGGGTGGCATTTTGTTTTCTGATCCCTGTGCAGGGTGCTGTTATATTCCATCATGTTGAAATGGCCTTGGAGGGACCTCCACATAGGCAGGTCCCTGTATGCATGCAGCAGTAGGCACTTGCGACCTGGTACAGGCATCTTGGCCCAGGCTCCCTGATGCTCTCCTCCAGCAGACTCTCCATCTTGACACAGTGATAGAGAGATGACTCCAGGTCTCCAGCCACAGAAGCCTCTGAGAGACTTGCTGTCACTAGCAATAAAGATCGAAGCCTCCCAGAGCATCATACTTGGCACATTTCTTCCATTAAATAATAAAGTTAGGGTTGATTTCTTCAGCAAATACCATGTTCTATATGACAAATGACCCTAAAGGCAATAGCAGAAAAAAATGCTGAAATATTATTAGGGCTGTGATACAAGCAGCAATAACCACAAACGGAGACCGATACGCCCATGCGCATACCCCAGTCTGCTCTTGTTCTTTGTCCACAGAAACAGACGGTTGTTCTACTGTCCCTTGGGGGCCTTAAGTGTCCAAATACCTCTGTGTGAACAGAGAAACATCCTTGGTCAGTCTCTTAAAAATATGGATGTTTTCACATTTAGGTTTTGTTTTGCAGGTGCACACATGGACAAGCATGCCCTCCACCCACCCCCACACACTTATCTGAACAGAAGCTGAGCCTGGCAACTTGTTTTATTTGATGGTGAGCTGGCATGAGGTTCACTGAAGCTTGCAGATTGTAGCAGGCTCTGAGCACCTGCTTTCACTGTTAAGGCAAAAAATGAATAGGTTGCCTTCATGACTCCCATCAAAGGAAGACTTTGGTTTACCTGGAATGTGTGAGGCCAGGCACCTGCAACTTCACTGCCCAGGGCATCTTCAATAGCCGCTCCAGGCGAATGAGCATCTCTACATGTAAATCTCTGTGCTCAGCTGGGTAGGTAAAGGTCACGGACAGAGGGCTGGGTCAGTAGGCTCCAGCATCAGCATGCTCTCTGTAATCTGAGAAAGCAGCAATTGCTAGAGGTGGAAGGAGAAACTGCAGATTTCACCAACATGGAGATCAAAATCTAACAGTTATGATTTCAGCAAGCAGAGGAGGTGGACTTTGAAGGATGTGCCTGCCCCAGCAATGAGCCTTGGGAGAGTTTAGAAAAAAGAATCAAGGATGTAGATAGTACCAAACCACAGGGGAGGTTCCAATTCCCCAGCCTCCTCACCACACATCTGACTATCTGAGTGGTCTAAAAATTTACATAATTCCCCCATGACTCCTTTCCCATTTGTAAATGGGCATACTAATGTATTATGAGGAATAAATGTTTAACTCCTGAGTGAATCTGCTGTTAAGTTTAATCCATTGTGGCAGAAACAGTCCTCCCAATGTTCAAAAGTCCTTTCCCCTCACAGAGAAGGCCTGCAGCACCACTCATCCCAATATACTTACAACACCTCCCCTTCCATATGCCCTTTAGCCCTGTGCCCCACCACCCAACCCCAATGCACATGAGGAAGTGACATTTATTCCCCTGAGGAATCTAGACTTGACTGGTGGCCTGGCTGCCAGACCATTATGAAAGCAATTCTTTACAATCTCCAAGATGGGGACTTAAGGCATAGGCAACTGCCACCCTCCCCTGAGCTGTTCCTTGTAGCTAGAGTTTTCCTGCCTGGCCCACAGTCAGGACAAATCTCTCTCACCTGCCAGTCCCACAGCCGCTCAGACCCAACCAAGCAAACACAGAGACTTATATTGCTTACAAACTGTATGGCTGTACCAGGCTTCTTGCTAACTGTTCTTACAGCTTAAATTAATCCATTTCTATAAATCTATACCTTGCCACATGGCTCGTGGCTTACCAGCATCTTCACATGCTGTTTGTCATCGTGGCGGCTGGCAGTCTCTCTGACTCAGCCTTCCACTTCCCAGCTTTATTCTCCTCCTTGTCCGGCCTATACTTCCTCTTGCCTGACTACTGGCCAATCAGTGTTTTATTTACTAACCAATCAGAGCAACACATTTGCCATACAGAACATCCCACAGCAGTTCTTTATGGATACCATGCTCTCTTATAGCTCCATGCCCTCAAAATGCAGGCACCTCACCACCTTTGGACTGGCCACAGCTCCTCTCCTCCAGCAGCCTCCCCCCCCCCAGATTATCATTCTCTTGCCTCTTCTCTGCAATCTCTGGGCAGGACCCAAATTCTTCTCTGTAGTTCTGTTGCTGTGGTAGGTAATACGCCCAGCTGACAGAAGCCGCTTAAGGGAGGAAGGCTTTGTTTTGTCTTACAGTTCAAGGGGGTATAGTTCATCATGGTGGGCAACACGAGGCAGCTGGTTACATGGCGTCTGTGAAGAAGCAGGAGAGATGAATGCTGGTACTCTGCTTGCTTTCTCCTTTCTATTTAGTCAGGGATCCCAGCCCATGGAGTGGTGCTGCCAGTGTTTTGCCTGCTAGGAGACTCTAGGTCCTATCAAGTTGTCAGTCAATATTAGCCATGAAATAGCATGAAGCTTTCACAGAGTAGTAATCAGCCAGTCCCTTTTTCTATTTATCTCTTAGAATATTGCTTCTCGAGAAGTACGTTCTGGAGCCACACTGTTCTCCTAGCTCTGTGCAAATACTACTGTGCTAGGCCTAAAGGGGAAATTTTCTCCTTGAAAAACCAACACAGATGCTGAGAACAGAACAGAGAAAAAGCAAGGCAGAAATAAAAACCCAAATGTTGGTCCTGAGCAGGAAAGGCTTTTGAGAATAGATGTTTTCTTTCACCAGCCATTTTCAGTGAGGAAGTGCCTCTGCTGAGATGTTAAGATTTAGGAGTTTTCCTTTAACCATGGTATCTCTGTCTCAAAACAAACAAACAAAAAAACAAGAAACAAACAAAACAAACCTAGGGATTTTATATGATCTCTGTCTCTCCTTGTCTCTGTCTCTCTCTGTCTTTCTCTCTGTACCTTTCCCCTCCTCCATCCCTGCCCTCTGAAATAAACCAGAGTAGAAAGTCCAGAAATGCTCAAATCAGTCACCATGAGTTACAAAAGAGCAGCAAAGACCCCTCCACACAGCAGCACCTGTGAGTTCCTAGTGCCTGACATCAGATCTGATTTGCAGCAGGTACCTGACAAATGATGAGCAATGGATGGATGATTTTAGCATTATAGGAGTGACATGGCCATAGATGCTCCACTTTAACCAGCAGCTCACTGCATGGTCCTTCCTTTCAATTACCCAAGTGAAGACCTGGTAAAATTAGGTAGTAGCTCAACTTCTCAAAACACAGGTATTCAAATCAATTTTTATGACCCAATGGAGATGAATTTTGAATTTCCACTGATGGCTAAAGCCAACAAAATCTTGAGTCCATCCTGGGTTGGAATCCCATCTAACGACACCAGAATCCAAAGAACAGCTCTTATTAACCCAGCAGGATGCTCCAGCCCCAAGCTTGAAGCAGCCACTAACTATTTCCCTTCGGATTCTACAGATCTGGGACTTAGATCTAATCTTTATCAAATATGACAAAGCTTCCAGCAATCTACCAACCTAATACCCATTCTTCCCTTCTTTCTTATAAAAAAATCAGAACTCTAATGTGTTTGGGGGTGGGAGAACACAGCTGGAAAACACAGTTTGCAATAACACTTGAGGATAGAAAAAGGTGGAGTAAGTGAAGGAAAAGAAACTTTTTTTTTCCTTTGGTTTTTCGAGACAGGGTTTCTCTGTGTAGCTTTGCGCCTTTCCTGGAACTCACTTGGTAGCCCAGGCTGGCCTCGAACTCACAGAGATCCACCTGGCTCTCCCTCCCAAGTGCTGGGATTAAAGGCGTGCACCACCACTGCCTGGCAGCAAAGAAACTTTTAATTGGTTTAAGCCATTGCTATTCCTTTTGTTATTGTTAATTGAATTTTGGTTTTTATGCAGTTTTGCACATGGCCTCAATGCATATCAACCGTTCTCTCTCCATACCTCCCTATCACTCCTACCAACCCCCTCCTCCCTGCAAATCTCTCCTCTCATTCATGACTATATGTTTTGTTTTGTGAGCCACTGAGATTAACCAGGGCTATTTGTGTGACAATGGGTGTGGAGCTATCCGATGGAGCTAGGCAGGCTCAGCAGTTTGCACACAACTAAAGACAGTTGTTATCCTCTCGCAGAAACTATCAATAGCCAATAGTTCAGAGTGAAAGGGTGAGGCTCCATGAGCTCCTCTTCCTTCCTTGACTTATTGTTGATAGAGTTGACCTTGTATGGGTCCCATATAGGTAACCACAGTTGTTGTGAGCTAATGATTGCTGTAGTTGGGTGAGTCTAGAGAACGGCATGTTATAGCCCCTCCCCCTGTCTTCCAGCTCTTATATACTTCCCACCCCTTCTTCCAAAATACCCCCCCCCCCCCCCCCGGGAAGGCCTTGGACCTGCCTCAACTCCCCATGGGAGGATTTAACTTTTCGGAGGAGGGGCTGGGGGTTGGACTGCGGGGTGGGGGGGGAAGGCTAGGGGAGGGAGCAGGAGGAGGGATGAGAGGGGGATCTGTGGTTGGTATGTAAAATGAATTAAAAATTTCTTAATAAAAACAAACAAAAAAAAAAACCCCAAAAATACCTAATTTTTACCTTAGATGGGAAAGTTTTACTCTTGATCAAGAAGGTGTGTTCAAACCAGCAAGTATACCTGGGTAAGAACTGCACTTGGTTTTTATCGAAGGTGGTGTTGGCTGGGGGATGATCTCACCATCTTTTGCAGTTAGCTAGTTTTAAAGAATCAGGGCAAAGGGAATGAAGGAAAGGGGGAAGGGATGGGCCACAGAATTCACTTTTGTTCTGAGAATGCAGCGGGGCCTTTGTGTACACAAAGGTTTTACTGGATGGATGGATTAAAATATTGCTTAGGATTCGAACATTTTCATGAAAGTTTTACAAGATAAGAAAGAGTAAAAGATCTGCACTCTTTGTCACGAACACGTTTTACAGTGTTTGATAGAAAAGATGAATATTTAATGTTTCTTACACACAACATGAAAAATGACTATGCAATTCAGTATTATTGATAAACTGTCAGCCCTATTGAGCTCCAAAACCATCTTATCGCCATGAGATGAAAACATGTACCCCATACCAGGCATTTCCGTCCCCCCACCCCCAATCCCCAGTTTCTGAAAACCACAGTGGGATCACTCAGCCCAACAAAGGCCTGCAAAGAATAGCTCCCATTAGTTAGAATGATGGGTACTTCTCAGAGCAGTAATTACCTCAATTAAAATGGCCACTGTGCCTTCGATTTCAAACACCATACTTAGGACAAATTACCAAGCAGAACTTCTTGTCAACTATTTGTTTTCTTCTGCTATCATGAAGTTTCCAATAGCCCAGACTGTTTCTGACAGGAAACCTGAGGCTGTCTGACCAGTCTTGTCTATCATCTTCCCATCTTGAGCCAACCACAGCTGCTACCCCAACTTCCTTCTACACAGAATGCTACTACTATTCACGAAGCCCCCACTCTACCTTGTCTACAATTTCAAGCCTTTACCAAAGGCTCTTTCTGATGTTGAAACCCAGCCTGTCCTAAAGATACTGCCTCCTCAGCCCTTCTAAGAAGGAGTAGCTTACTCTTTCCCAGTCTTTTCATTTGCAGGCGAGTGGACCTTCTCCTATGACTTCTGTAAACAAACCATGACTCTTCCCCACTTTGAGATTCATCATCAGCACCTCTGTTTTGCAATCAAGTTCTCCCTGCACCCCTTTCCTGAGTTCCAGATGGTCCCCTGCAATATCCCACAGGCCCCTCTTTTGCAGTAGGTTCCCAGGATTCTGTGGTGATATTGTGTTCCCCAAAATGTTCCCCAAAACTTATCTGGGGTCAGAGAACAGAACAGCCACTAGATATAGAGGCCAGAAAATGGTGGCACACACGCCTTTAATCCTAGCATTCCAGAAGCAGAAATCCACCTGGATCTCTGTGAGTTCAAGGCCACACTGGAAACAGCCAGGTGTGGTAACAAGAGCCTTTAATCCCAGGAAGTGATGGCAGAAAGGTATATAAGGCGTGAGGACCAGGAACTAGCCTGGTTAAGCTTTCAGGCTTTTAAGAAACAGTTCAGCTGAGATTCATTTGGATAAGGACTCAGAGGCTTCCAGTCTGAGAAAACAGGATCAGCTGAGGAATTGGCGAGGTGAGGTGGCTGTGGCTTGTTCTGCTTCTCTGATCTTCCAGCATTCACCCCAATACCTGGCTCCGGGTTTGTTTTTATTAAAAAGACCATTTAAGATTCGTGCTACAAGATTCCATCTGTCTAAGACCTGCTTCTTTTCCCAGCCTCCCTTTCAGCACAAGCTGGTCCTCCACCCTGATTTTCTATTCATCCCCATGGCAAGTTCCTGGAGAGCATTTCAACCCAAGCACTGAGGCTCAATTATGAAAGACACCCCGCATCGTGGCCACCCTCCAAACAATGTGAAGACATCACTCCTCCCCTTTCATATCAACAATGCATGTTGTCCCAATGTTTTAGAATAAGTACTCTCTCTCTCAATTGACCTTAAACATAGTGCAAAGGCTAACAGAAACTCTGCAAGAGAGTGCATTACCCTCTGCAATGATATTATTGTTAAATTAATTACATTTATATATACTGAAAATCCCAATAGAAAATGTCATAATTTTGTCTTCAATAATCACAATTTTTAAAGAATGACAGAAGAAAATAGTTCTGAATTTTTTTAAAGTTCTGATTAATGTAGATTTCTCATCAGAAATCATATAGGCAAGAAAATAATGTAGCATGATTTTTAAATGGTTGAGAGAGGGGAAGCCTTTAAACCAAGCATTCTGGATCTCCTAAAAGTATCTTCGGGAATTAAAAAGAAATTAAAGTATGCTTGGTGACTGAAAATTAATAATTCACCTGCAGCCAATAGTAAACCTCAAAAGACGCCAATCAGCATTCTGTTGGCTGAAGGAAAGTCGGAAGCTTCGTAAATCAAAGGAAAGCAGCCAGATTGGCGTAGAAAAGCATGGTTTTGAAACAAAGGCTACAAATTTCTAACATCTGTGGAAGACATAGTTTATAGATTCAAGAAGTTTAGCAAAAATGCAGTGTGAAGAGCACTGCTTCCAGATTCAGCAAAGTGCTGAAAATTAAAGTAAAAGGCAGTGTTGTCTGTAATGTAGTGATCTTGATGGCAGATGCAGAGAAGACAGAGGTGGTGGACAGAAAAAGATAGCAGACAGACAGACAGACAGAGGATAGATAATAGAAAGACTGTTGGTTCTGTTTCTCTGCAGTACCCTGACTAAAACTTTACCCTGAGATGTTAAAATCGTATATAACTCCTAAGTCCTCACCACTTTGTATAATATTAAAAATTGAAGTTTTAAACTAATATACAGGAATGAGTGGGAAATGGAGAATATGAATAAGTAGCACTTTATATACAAGAAAGACTAAGAAATAAGGAAAAGTAAATTGAAGTAGACACACATTAGCAATTCCTGGCTTCTGTGAATTCTAGAGGTTATGAACACTATGCATTTCTTAACTTTGACAGGTAGACATTAAGTGAAATATCTTTGCCACATTGATATAAGTACAACTACTGTTAGGGTGATGCATAACTATGGTGTTCTACTTTGCTAGAGAAGAGAAACAAGACAAATGCTCAAACAAAGAGGAGGCAGAAAAATTGGGAATTGAAGCAATAAGCATGAAATGTTAATATACACAGAACGGAATAAAACCTAAGAAGCATTAAATGTATCATTAACTACAATAAGCGAACAGTTCCTAGGCCAAGTCATTCTCCTTCCTGTGCCTCACACCAGTCAACTGTTGTTTTAAGATATGCTCCTTAAAGAAGATGATAAAGGAAAAAGAAAGCGAAGAAGTGAACAAGAGTGTGTCAGGGAAATGTTAGTAACAGGTGCCAGTGAACTGCTCACATCTTACAAAACACATTTTAAGGTCCAAACATCCAACAAGGATGAGGACTTGATTAATAAAAGATGAAATGTCTAAAGAAATTGTAGTGCTCACAGACATTTATACATCGAACCACATTGTATGGTCATATGTAAAACCAAAAGAAGAAAGAAGAAAGAAGTGGGGTGATGTGTGTGTGTGTGTGTGTGTGTGTGTGTGTGTGTGTGTGTGTGTGTGTGTAGGATGGAAGGTTATGTTGACAAGATTATAATTGGCTTCAAAATACTTATATATGAAAATTTAACAATTCCAACAGATAGAGTATGTTTGAAGTACACAGCAAGCTTTACTGAGTTGACATGCTATTTTGTGAAAAAATTTCAAATGTTCAAGTATTACCATAGAAAGTGTTCATAAGTGGTGCCACAAAAGACAATCATCACAAATTCAGAGAAATAGAT